>NC_134696.1:10531671-10804861 GCF_050947455.1 Rhinoderma darwinii | reverse complement strand
TACTGAATGCAGTAAATGTTTGGTGTAAGAGCCTTATCACGCCTGATAACTATACAGCAATGGTCCTTGTAACTTGTCCAAAGTAGAATTCAGACAGCCGGGAAGATTATAAAATATGCCAATATCAATATATGCTGAAATACTCAGATGGACTCGGCACATTTTATCAGCAGCGATCTCCGGAGGCTTCCAGGGGAATCACAGCTCCATTGTTCATTGTTCCAGTAATGAGGCCGTGATACAAAGTCCAGAGAAGGTTCATAAAATAAAACCGCCTTTCCCTATCTGTCTCATTGTTCCCGCGCATTATGGCGATTCCTATAACTACAAACATTTCATTCCAGAGACGCTGGAGGAAAATCTCTCATTTCATTGTAAATTCCAGAGAGGATTTGTTGTCACTCGTCCCAGGCAAAGTAAACTTCTGTCTGATCCCCCGTGATCGCCTGCCAGTGACCAGTTCATCCTAGTCGGTCAATGGTACCAGAATATCAGACAGATATTATCCTACTTTTAATACTTAGAAATCACTCACTGGTTTCATAATCTTTGCTTGCGGTCAGTGAATGGAAAAAATTTAGAATGAAAACATGCCCCGACCTAGTCCTCTTCAGACAGATGTACAGTTTGTTAGAAGAGAGAGTTCTGATACACTTAAAGGGGTTATACAATCAGGGCAACCCCGATATATATGCCCTATTAGGTCCCAAAGCATCGGACCACCATCTGTGACCCAGGGGAGAGAGACACTAAAAAGCAGCGACTCTCCAGACCTGATTACACGGTCAGTCGGCTAATTTTAAAGGCTACATGTAATACTACATTTCCCCTATAGAGGCCGCAGTAGGGGAAACAAGAAGCTGATGAGAAGATCATCTGATCACCACAGCGAGTCTCTATTGTCTATAAGAAAACAACCCCCTTAACGAGCTGTGTGAGCAGGACTAGGTCAGGACAGGGTTTCACTCACAGCAAGCAGAGATCTTTAAAATGGAAAGAAATTGATACACAACGGATATGAGTTTATTTATATAAAAGCAGAAAAGTCTTTATCTCCAACTGCAAAATATGACTAATTACAGTTACTTATTCCCGGATAAACTACAGAGACGATCTGATTACCTGTGGATGATATCGGCCAATATCGGTGAGCAGCTGGTGGATGAGCCGCCCTACCAGAGGTCTCGGGGTGTCTATTCTGGCAATGAGCTGCGGAATCACCTGTGAGGAGCAAACACGTAATGGAAGAAACATTCATGAATGGAAGAAAGTGAAGTGTATATATATATATATATATATATATATATATATATATATGCACACACACACACACACACACACAGACGTATATACATACATACACATGGGTGTGTATGTGTGTGTGTATATATGTGTGTGTATATATATGTGTGTGTATATGTGTGTATACGTGTGTGTATACATGCACACACCTACCCACATGCATATATATATACACACACATACACACACGGGGGTGTGTGTATGTATACTGGGGTGCGTGTGTGTGTGTGTGTGTGTGTGTGTGTGTGTGTATGTGTGTGTGTGTGTGTGTGTGTGTGTATATATATATAGCCTCACTTTCATCTATTATTCGCTTCATACTACAACCTAATTATTTAATAAGGGTCGGCATGTAAAGTATTTCATGGTGACGGTTACGTGGCTTGGATTTAATGCATGACAGAGGAAGAGAGATCAAGTACGAGATGGTTTTAGGTTTCTTTATGGAAAACACATTGGGGTGCTGCCCGTCATGACATGGGTATGTGGTAATCAGAGAAACGTTTCATTATCCCAATAACCTTCTTAAAGGGAGTTCAGAAAAAGAACAAGTCATATTACAGGGTGAGCGTCGCTGTGTAGAGGGGATCAGCGCTGACCCCGGACACTCGCTGCTATTTACAGCCACTGCTCTTACCTGCAGCCACGTGTCGATCTGAATGGTCTTAATTCCCTCCACCAGAGCTTCATTCACATCCGGCCAGTGACCATAATCAAACCAGAGAGTGAGGACCCTGCAGTAAAGCAATGATCAGTGTGAGACATCAGCACAATCCCGTCACTTATCCCCCGGCCACTGTCACGTCATGGAGATCCCTATCCATTCACCAACTCGGTAAGAGGGAAGGTGGTGGGGGAGTAAAGGATGGGGTGTCCACAGATCATTCCACCCAAGAGCAGCACTTGCTCTGGGGGACCTGAACTTGTCCATTGCGACCAATGGATACCGATTGGAAAGGGTCACAGCAGCGGGATCACCCCCATCAGCTTATCACCGGCGGCTTTACCCACAGAAGAGATTTTTTTCCATGCCGGACAATTGTTGCAATCACTTAAAGGGGTTGTCCCCAGATTAAAAGTTATTTCCTAACCACAGGCTAGGTGATAACATGCTGATCGGTGGGGGTCCCACTGCTGCGACCCCCACCGATCACATGAACGGGGGTCCCGTTCCACCGAATGAATCGAGTGCTGTACTCTGCTATCTCCGGAAATCCAATAGACCGTGTACGATGCGGCAGTGCACATGTGCAACCTACCGCTCCATTCATTCGGAGGACCAGGACCCCCTTTCTCGTGATCGGTGGGGGTACAAGCGGTCGGACCCCCACCGATCAGAATGTTATCACCTATACTGTGGTTAGGGGATAACATTTAATCTTGTGACAACCCCTTTAACACTTAGAAGTACAGAACCGCAGAGCCGGGATCAAGAGGTGGGCAGGAGAGGCAGCTTCATGGGGTGCACCCGACTCCTCCATAAGGAACATACAGATACTCCTCGACTTGATCAGCGGTGCTGCCGATCACTATGACTGGTGCTATTATCTGGGCACTGATAAAGCTGGCATGAGATCACGGAAACTGGTAGCACTACGAGGCCTGGTCACACAATGCAGATTTGAGGTTGATTTTTTAGGAATTTTTTAAGCCAAAACCATAAAATATACAAAAGGAAGGCCTTAAATGGTCTCCTCTCCCAGATCCAACGCACGCAAAATCTGCATCAAATCTGCTTTATGTTTATTTGGACACTTATTTGGCTGGTAAAATTAGATCTGGGGGGGATTTTGATTAGTCCAGCCCCTTTAAACCAGTACCGATAAAAATGCAGCCAATCAGATGACTAATCATAGAACTTCAGGCATTGGAGCCCACTGGGTCCTAGTGCACAGGTCGAGTCTCTTTTCACCGGACTCTTAGTACTTTCTGGTTCTCCTCATGAATGAATATACACAAGCACGCTGGATTTTTGGACACAAAATCTCCATTTCTCATCTTAAACATTTCTATCTGATGCCTCAAATCTTTGATTACATTGCACGAGTCAGATCGTATTAAATTCACCAACAAGGAGTCTGAGCTTTCGCCACGTCGCCCGCTCCGACACCAGATCTGAGTTTAGGATTGTTTCGTTGGCCTCCAGCATCTCTCATATCCTCGGTTTAATCCAGGAAATACTTGAGTCCTTATCATTCAATCTCAAAAGGGAAAACAAGACATTGCCCAAGAGGAAATTGTGCCGGGAAAGGAGGCCAAAGCTTAACTGGTGGAGCGGCGGCGGCGAGTCTTACCTCAAGGTGTCCTGCAGGTTGTTTCCACGAGACAGAGAGATGGAGCGGAAAAAGCCCTGTACGGCCGGCACGGTGTATTGTAGCAGGGTGTGGGAGATGTCCTGTGTGCGGAGAAATCACATTACGTTACTCAATCACCTTCTGGATAACCCGAAAATAATTTATATCTTCAAAGGGTAACTAAACATTCGACAAACTTCTGACAATTCAGACATTTTGATTGGTGGGGGTCCGAGCACGGAGACCCCCACCGATCGCTGAGCCACTTTGTTTCTGTTCGGCTCCTGAATAGCCAATGACTCTCACAGGGTGCCAAAACAAGTGGCCAAGAGGAGCCCATGTTATGTATCCGGTACCTCTGACGGCTTCTTCTGAATAGGAGATGGCACCGGACTATTCTCCCTGCTCTCTCCTTCACTCTCGCTCTCACTGCCCTCCGTGTTGGCACTGGCATTGCTCGGGTGCCGGACCTTCTTCTCATCCCTTGGTTGGTGTTGGTGCTTGAAATGTAGCACGGCCTCGAAATTCATGACCGCCCAGGCATGCCAGGCCTGAGAAGAAAGCGACAACTTTAATAAACTTACATATGTATTGTGATTTTTGGTGGCATGACATTCTCTGGCACAGAGCAGCTCTCACCTTGTACCAGTTGAGGTCGTGTTCAGTGGCGGCATTGTAATAGTCCAGCACGTTGGGGATTGTGCACTCATTGATGCCTTGTAAGTTCAGCTGCCACTCCCCGAGCTTCAGGAAACACCTGCAAAAATGTGTCCATTCAATCAAAAGTAAGAAAATGCTCCGCTACAGTCAACTAGTCAGTAAGTGATAGATTCAGACTGATCAGGTAAGAACCCATTCACGTCATGTATTTTGGTCTAAGTTTAGTGTATATACCTGGAGAACCTCCTGATGTCTACGTTACACGGAGGCTGCGACAGCGTGGTCTACTGCAGAACTAAAACCAGCCCAACCACAGGCCAAGAGGACACAACTTTGGCCTCCGTCAGGATAATGGAGCCCCATGGACATGTTTAGGGCGTATGCCGGGAGCTTTCCTGCGCACACGCTAAACATAGGGGAAAAACGTGATGTGAAGGAGGCCCAACATGACACAGACGTCATCTGTCAACCGGGCCCGATACTGGAGCATTTGGTCAGACTGTCCTATGGATACCACTTGGGTCACATAACTTAAAAAAAGAAATTATATTCTATCTATCTATCTATCGATATATATATATAGAGCCCCCCCCCCATCTAGCTCCCTCTCCCCCCCTCCCATCTAGCTCCCTCTCCCCCCACCCTCCCATCTAGCTCCCTCTCCCCCCCCCTCCCATCTAGCTCCCTCTCCCCCCCCCTCCCATCTAGCTCCCTCTCCCCCCCCCCTCACATCTAGCTCCCTCTCCCCCCCCTCCCATCTAGCTCCCTCTCCCCCCCTCACATCTAGCTCCCTCTCCCCCCCCTCCCATCTAGCTCCCTCTCCCCCCCTCCCATCTAGCTCCCTCTCCCCCCCTCCCATCTAGCTCCCTCTCCCCCCCCCCTCCCATCTAGCTCCCTCTCCCCCCCCCTCCCATCTAGCTCCCTCTCCCCCCCCCCCTCCCATCTAGCTCCCTCTCCCCCCCTCCCATCTAGCTCTCTCCCCCCCTCCCATCTAGCTCTCTCCCCCCCTCCATCTAGCTCCCCCTCCCCCCCCCTCCCATCTAGCTCCCCCTCCCCCCCCTCCCATCTAGCTCCCCCTCCCCCCCCCATCTAGCTCCCCCTCCCCCCCCCTCCCATCTAGCTCCCTCTCCCCCCCTCCCATCTAGCTCCCTCTCCCCCCCTCCCATCTAGCTCCCCCTCCCATCTAGCTCCCCCTCCCCCCCCCTCCCATCTAGCTCCCTCTCCCCCCCCCCTCCCATCTAGCTCCCCCTCCCATCCCCCCTCCCATCTAGCTCCCCCTCCCATCTAGCTCCCTCTCCCCCCCCTCCAGCTCCCTCTCCCCCCTCCCATCTAGCTCCCTCTCCCCCCCCCTCCCATCTAGCTCCCTCTCCCCCCCCTCCCATCTAGCTCCCTCTCCCCCCCCCTCCCATCTAGCTCCCTCTCCCCCCCCTCCCATCTAGCTCTCTCCCCCCCTCCAGCTCCCTCCCCCCCCCCTCCCATCTAGCTCCCTCTCCCCCCCCCTCCCATCTAGCTCCCTCTCCCCCCCCTCCCATCTAGCTCTCTCCCCCCCTCCAGCTCCCTCCCCCCCCCCTCCCATCTAGCTCCCCCTCCCCCCCTCCCATCTAGCTCCCCCTCCCCCTCCCATCTAGCTCGCCCTCCAGCTCCCTCTCCCCCCCCTCCCATCTAGCTCCCCCTCCCCCCCCCTCCCATCTAGCTCCCCCTCCCCCCCCTCCCATCTAGCTCCCCCTCCCATCTAGCTCCCTCTCCCCCCCCTCCAGCTCCCTCTCCCCCCTCCCATCTAGCTCCCTCTCCCCCCCCTCCCATCTAGCTCCCTCTCCCCCCCCCCTCCCATCTAGCTCCCTCCCCCCCCCCTCCCAGCTCCCTCTCCCCCCCCCTCCCCCCCCCTCCCATCTAGCTCCCTCTCCCCCCCCTCCCATCTAGCTCCCTCTCCCCCCCCCTCCCATCTAGCTCTCTCCCCCCCTCCAGCTCCCTCCCCCCCTCCCATCTAGCTCGCCCTCCAGCTCCCTCCCATCTAGCTCCCTCTCCCCCCCCCTCCCATCTAGCTCCCCCTCCCCCCTCCCATCTAGCTCCCTTTCCCCCCCTCCCATCTAGCTCCCTCTCCCCCCCCCCTCCCATCTAGCTCCCTCTCCCCCCCCCTCCCATCTAGCTCCCTCTCCCCCCCTCCCATCTAGCTCCCTCTCCCCCCCTCCCATCTAGCTCCCTTTCCCCCCCTCCCATCTAGCTCCCTCTCCCCCCCCCTCCCATCTAGCTCCCTCTCCCCCCCCCCCTCCCATCTAGCTCCCTCTCCCCCCCTCCCATCTAGCTCCCTCTCCCCCCCCCTCCCATCTAGCTCCCTCTCCCCCCCCCCTCCCATCTAGCTCCCTCTCCCCCCCCCCCTCCCATCTAGCTCCCTCTCCCCGCCCCCTCCCATCTAGCTCCCTCTCCCCCCCCCTCCCATCTAGCTCCCTCTCCCCCCCCCTCCCATCTAGCTCCCTCTCCCCCCCCCCTCCCATCTAGCTCCCTCTCCCCCCCCCCTCCCATCTAGCTCCCTCTCCCCCCCCCTCCCATCTAGCTCCCTCCCCCCCCCTCCCATCTAGCTCCCTCCCCCCCCCCTCCCATCTAGCTCCCTCTCCCCCCCCTCCCATCTAGCTCCCTCTCCCCCCCCCTCCCATCTAGCTCTCTCCCCCCCTCCAGCTCCCTCCCCCCCCTCCCATCTAGCTCCCTCTCCCCCCCCTCCCATCTAGCTCCCCCCCTCCCATCTAGCTCTCTCCCCCCCTCCAGCTCCCTCCTCCCTCCCTCTCCCCCCTCCCATCTAGCTCCCTCTCCCCCCCCTCCCATCTAGCTCCCTCTCCCCCCCCCTCCCATCTAGCTCCCCCTCCCATCTAGCTCCCTCTCCCCCCCCCCTCCAGCTCCCTCCCCCCCCTCCCATCTAGCTCCCTCTCCCCCCCCCTCCCATCTAGCTCCCTCTCCCCCCCCCTCCCATCTAGCTCCCCCTCCCCCCCCCTCCCATCTAGCTTCCCCTCCCATCTAGCTCCCTCTCCCCCCCCCTCCAGCTCCCTCTCCCCCCTACCTCCACCCCCTCCCATCTAGCTCCCTTCCCCCCCATCTAGCTCTCCCCTCCCCTCCCATCTAGCTCTCCCCTCCCCCCTCCCTCCCATCTAGCTCTCCCCTCCCCCCTCCCTCCCATCTAGCTCCCTCTCCCCCCCCTCCCTCCCATCTAGCTCCCTCTCCCCCCCCCCTCCCTCCCATCTAGCTCCCTCTCCCCCCCCCCTCCCTCCCATCTAGCTCCCTCTCCCCCCCCCTCCCTCCCATCTAGCTCCCTCTCCCCCCCCCCCTCCCTCCCATCTAGCTCCCTCTCCCCCCCCCCATCTCCCTCCCATCTAGCTCCTTCTCCCCCCCCATCTCCCTCCCATCTAGCTCCTTCTCCCCCCCATCTCCCTCCCATCTAGCTCCTTCTCCCCCCCATCTCCCTCCCATCTAGCTCCCTCTCCCCCCCCCCTCCCTCCCATCTAGCTCCCTCTCCCCCCCCCTCCCTCCCTCCCATCTAGCTCCTTCTCCCCCCCCCCTCCCATCTAGCTCCCTCTCCCCCCCATCTCCCTCCCATCTAGCTCCTTCTCCCCCCCATCTCCCTCCCATCTAGCTCCTTCTCCCCCCCATCTCCCTCCCATCTAGCTCCCTCTCCCCCCCCTCCATCTAGCTCCCTCTCCCCCCCCCCTCCATCTAGCTCCCTCTCCCCCCCCTCCATCTAGCTCCCTCTCCCCCCCCCTCCATCTAGCTCCCTCTCCCCCCCCTCCATCTAGCTCCCTCTCCCCCCCCCCTCCATCTAGCTCCCTCTCCCCCCCCCCCTCCATCTAGCTCCCTCTCCCCCCCCCCTCCATCTAGCTCCCTCTCCCCCCCCCTCCCATCTAGCTCCCTCTCCCCCCCTCCCATCTAGCTCCCTCTCCCCCCTCCCATCTAGCTCCCTCTCCCCCCCCCTCCCAGCTCCCTCTCCCCCCCTCCCATCTAGCTCCCTCTCCCCCCCCCTCCCATCTAGCTCCCCCTCCCATCTAGCTCCCTCTCCCCCCCCTCCCATCTAGCTCCCCCTCCCCCCCTCCCATCTAGCTCCCTCTCCCCCCCCCTCCAATCTAGCTCCCTCTCCCCCCCCCTCCCCCATCTAGCTCCCTCTCCCCCCCCCTCCCATCTAGCTCCCTCTCCCCCCCCTCCCATCTAGCTCCCTCTCCCCCCCCCTCCCATCTAGCTCCCTCTCCCCCCCCCTCCCATCTAGCTCCCTCTCCCCCCCCCCTCCCATCTAGCTCCCCCTCCCATCTAGCTCCCTCTCCCCCCCCTCCAGCTCCCTCTCCCCCCCCTCCAGCTCCCTCTCCCCCCTACCTCCACCCCCTCCCATCTAGCTCCCTTCCCCCCCATCTAGCTCTCCCCTCCCCCCTCCCATCTAGCTCTCCCCTCCCCCCTCCCATCTAGCTCTCCCCTCCCCCCTCCCTCCCATCTAGCTCCCTCTCCCCCCCCCTCCCTCCCATCTAGCTCCCTCTCCCCCCCCTCCCTCCCATCTAGCTCCCTCTCCCCCCCCCCTCCCTCCCATCTAGCTCCCTCTCCCCCCCCCTCCCTCCCATCTAGCTCCCTCTCCCCCCCCCTCCCTCCCATCTAGCTCCCTCTCCCCCCCCCCTCCCTCCCATCTAGCTCCCTCTCCCCCCCCCCTCCCTCCCATCTAGCTCCCTCTCCCCCCCATCTCCCTCCCTCTCCCCCCCATCTCCCTCCCATCTAGCTCCCTCTCCCCCCCATCTCCCTCCCATCTAGCTCCCTCTCCCCCCCATCTCCCTCCCATCTAGCTCCCTCTCCCCCCCATCTCCCTCCCATCTAGCTCCCTCTCCCCCCCCCTCCCTCCCATCTAGCTCCCTCTCCCCCCCCCCTCCCTCCCATCTAGCTCCCTCTCCCCCCCCCCTCCCTCCCATCTAGCTCCCTCTCCCCCCCCCTCCCTCCCATCTAGCTCCCTCTCCCCCCCCCCCTCCCTCCCAGCTCCCTCTCCCCCCCCCTCCCAGCTCCCTCTCCCCCCCCCTCCCATCTAGCTCCCTCTCCCCCCCCCCCTCCCTCCCATCTAGCTCCCTCTCCCCCCCCCCTCCCTCCCATCTAGCTCCCTCTCCCCCCCCCCTCCCTCCCATCTAGCTCCCTCTCCCCCCCCCCTCCCTCCCATCTAGCTCCCTCTCCCCCCCCCTCCCTCCCATCTAGCTCCCTCTCCCCCCCCCTCCCTCCCATCTAGCTCCCTCTCCCCCCCATCTCCCTCCCATCTAGCTCCCTCTCCCCCCCATCTCCCTCCCATCTAGCTCCCTCTCCCCCCCATCTCCCTCCCATCTAGCTCCCTCTCCCCCCCATCTCCCTCCCATCTAGCTCCCTCTCCCCCCCCCCTCCCTCCCATCTAGCTCCCTCTCCCCCCCCCTCCCTCCCATCTAGCTCCCTCTCCCCCCCCCCCTCCCTCCCATCTAGCTCCCTCTCCCCCCCCCCTCCCTCCCATCTAGCTCCCTCTCCCCCCCCCCTCCCTCCCATCTAGCTCCCTCTCCCCCCCCCCTCCCTCCCATCTAGCTCCCTCTCCCCCCCCCTCCCTCCCATCTAGCTCCCTCTCCCCCCCCCTCCCTCCCATCTAGCTCCCTCTCCCCCCCATCTCCCTCCCATCTAGCTCCCTCTCCCCCCCATCTCCCTCCCATCTAGCTCCCTCTCCCCCCCATCTCCCTCCCATCTAGCTCCCTCTCCCCCCCATCTCCCTCCCATCTAGCTCCCTCTCCCCCCCCCCCCTCCCTCCCATCTAGCTCCCTCTCCCCCCCCCTCCCTCCCATCTAGCTCCCTCTCCCCCCCCCCCCTCCCAGCTCCCTCTCCCCCCCCCCTCCCTCCCATCTAGCTCCCTCTCCCCCCCCCCTCCCTCCCATCTAGCTCCCTCTCCCCCCCCCCTCCCTCCCATCTAGCTCCCTCTCCCCCCCATCTCCCTCCCATCTAGCTCCCTCTCCCCCCCATCTCCCTCCCATCTAGCTCCCTCTCCCCCCCATCTCCCTCCCATCTAGCTCCCTCTCCCCCCCATCTCCCTCCCATCTAGCTCCCTCTCCCCCCCATCTCCCTCCCATCTAGCTCCCTCTCCCCCCCATCTCCCTCCCTCTCCCCCCCATCTCCCTCCCATCTAGCTCCCTCTCCCCCCCATCTCCCTCCCATCTAGCTCCCTCTCCCCCCCCATCTCCCTCCCATCTAGCTCCTTCTCCCCCCCATCTCCCTCCCATCTAGCTCCCTCTCCCCCCCCTCCATCTAGCTCCCTCTCCCCCCCCCTCCATCTAGCTCCCTCTCCCCCCCCTCCATCTAGCTCCCTCTCCCCCCCCCCTCCATCTAGCTCCCTCTCCCCCCCCCCTCCATCTAGCTCCCTCTCCCCCCCCCCTCCATCTAGCTCCCTCTCCCCCCCCCCTCCATCTAGCTCCCTCTCCCCCCCCCTTCATCTAGCTCCCTCTCCCCCCCCCCTCCATCTAGCTCCCTCTCCCCCCCCCCCCTCCATCTAGCTCCCTCTCCCCCCCCCCTCCATCTAGCTCCCTCTCCCCCCCCCCTCCATCTAGCTCCCTCTCCCCCCCCCTCCCATCTAGCTCCCCCTCCCCCCCTCCCCCATCTAGCTCCCTCTCCCCCCCCCCTCCCATCTAGCTCCCTCTCCCCCCCCCTCCCATCTAGCTCCCTCTCCCCCCCCCTCCCATCTAGCTCCCCCTCCCATCTAGCTCCCTCTCCCCCCCCCTCCAGCTCCCTCTCCCCCCCCCTCCAGCTCCCTCTCCCCCCTACCTCCACCCCCTCCCATCTAGCTCCCTTCCCCCCCATCTAGCTCTCCCCTCCCCCCTCCCATCTAGCTCTCCCCTCCCCCCTCCCTCCCATCTAGCTCTCCCCTCCCCCCTCCCTCCCATCTAGCTCTCCCCTCCCCCCTCCCTCCCATCTAGCTCCCTCTCCCCCCCCCTCCCTCCCATCTAGCTCCCTCTCCCCCCCCCTCCCTCCCATCTAGCTCCCTCTCCCCCCCATCTAGCTCCTTCTCCCCCCCATCTCCCTCCCATCTAGCTCCCTCTCCCCCCCATCTCCCTCCCATCTAGCTCCCTCTCCCCCCCATCTCCCTCCCATCTAGCTCCCTCTCCCCCCCATCTCCCTCCCATCTAGCTCCCTCTCCCCCCCCCCTCCAGCTCCCTCCCCCCCCCCCTCCCTCCCAGCTCCCTCTCCCCCCCCCCTCCCTCTCCCCCCCCCCCTCCCTCCCATCTAGCTCCCTCCCCCCCCCTCCCTCCCATCTAGCTCCCTCTCCCCCCCCCTCCCTCCCATCTAGCTCCCTCTCCCCCCCATCTCCCTCCCATCTAGCTCCTTCTCCCCCCCATCTCCCTCCCATCTAGCTCCCTCTCCCCCCCATCTCCCTCCCATCTAGCTCCTTCTCCCCCCCATCTCCCTCCCATCTAGCTCCCTCTCCCCCCCATCTCCCTCCCATCTAGCTCCCTCTCCCCCCCATCTCCCTCCCATCTAGCTCCCTCTCCCCCCCATCTCCCTCCCATCTAGCTCCCTCTCCCCCCCATCTCCCTCCCATCTAGCTCCCTCTCCCCCCCATCTCCCTCCCATCTAGCTCCCTCTCCCCCCCATCTCCCTCCCATCTAGCTCCCTCTCCCCCCCATCTCCCTCCCATCTAGCTCCCTCTCCCCCCCATCTCCCTCCCATCTAGCTCCCTCTCCCCCCCATCTCCCTCCCATCTAGCTCCCTCTCCCCCCCATCTCCCTCCCATCTAGCTCCCTCTCCCCCCCATCTAGCTCCCTCTCCCCCCCCCCTCCATCTAGCTCCCTCTCCCCCCCCCCTCCATCTAGCTCCCTCTCCCCCCCCCCTCCATCTAGCTCCCTCTCCCCCCCCCTCCATCTAGCTCCCTCTCCCCCCCCCCCTCCATCTAGCTCCCTCTCCCCCCCCCCTCCATCTAGCTCCCTCTCCCCCCCCCCCTCCATCTAGCTCCCTCTCCCCCCCCCTCCATCTAGCTCCCTCTCCCCCCCCCTCCATCTAGCTCCCTCTCCCCCCCTCCCATCTAGCTTCCCTAGCTTCCTCTCCCCCCCCCCCCCTATCCAGCCAGCTCTACAACCTGTATACTTTGAAGAAGACAAGACAATTCACTAGACGTCGGCGGACACTATGGGACTACCTGGGACTACGTGGGACTACGTGGGACTGACCTGGCCATAAGTTTCTGCAGCTCCTGCTTCTGCTGCGGGTCGTCTGCTACGTGCTGGGCCTGGATTTGCACGTTGCTCACGAACTTCTGCATATGTTGGAAGGCCTCGATCTGCGTTGCACGAGGGGCATGTTGGATAAAAGACACAGGAAGAGAAATTCAAATGGACAAAGAAGACAACGAAGGACGGAGCAGAAACTAAAGAGCCGAGAGAAAGCCGAAGCATTGAAGAGAACAGAGCGAGCGCTCAACTGTAATTGTGTTCATACAGGAATCACTCAGACTTCACTTGGAGTTTCAATTGACCATTTTCAAGATCTCTGTGGCCGACAGTGAATGGGAACATTTTTTTCTATATGCAGAGGCTGAATTTTTTTTACTACAATTGTATCCAGTTTGTGAGATCGATACATCTGCAGCACAAATCTCTCTCCTGTCTTGAGTTTCTTTTACAATGTATAAAGATAAAATGTATCCGTAAAGATCAGTTTACTCTGGCATAGAACTTGTAAGACTGCATACGATCAGCCAAGTAAGCCGTGAGAAGTATTAGGTCTGTAGGAGGGGGTTTCAGGCTCAGGATGTAAACAATTACTTGTTGCCATTCACTGACAGAAAGCAGAGATCTTGAAAACAAAAAAGCTAAAATCACAATGACCAATAGAAAGGTGCAGAACTTTTACACGGTATTTATATGAAGCCTGAGAATCTTTTCAATATGGACAGTTTAGATTTAGAGCAAAAAGGGGTCTGATGGGAGACTTTTTGCCTCATTATTGGGCGGGGGGGAGGGGAGGGGGGGGGGTGGATGAAGGGGGTTTGGAGGCAGATAACAGAGACCAGGACAGTTTAGGAAGAACATAGAGGAATGTATTGAGAATAGACATGATTCATGGCTGAGAAACCCTCTCCAGGACCAAGACCAATCAGGTATGCAGAGGTTAAAGTCACATCTGGGCCCTGGTGACTGACGGGGCCCGAAGACAGACGGCAATGTTACAACCAGCACCGGATGCTTGGGGGGCCCTGGTACAGATACTGCCCTCGTGTCCAAAAGTTGGAGCTATGTCTGAAAATATTGGGATGATCATAGAGAATTTTGGGGAAACCCAAGTCCTAAATCAGGACCTCACAAAGTCCATCTGCAGGACCCCCCGTATCTAAACCATGAAAGCCTCCCGGCACCTATAGAAGCCTGTGCTCTGCAGGCCCTGCCACCTCTCCCGCTCCCGTCTACCCTGGATCTGCTTTTCTCATTGCTCGTGATGGCGCGGCTCCCAGACAGCTAAAGAAAACAGTCTTTTTTTTTTTCGGGAACTCTTGAGTCACTTTCAGCCTGTGTGATCCGAGCTCTGCACAAGCCCACGTTACACAACACGGATACACGCTCAGTACCTTTCGGGTACTCTTCCACATGTACTTCATGTAGGCGTAGGTGACTTGCGGGTGAGCTGTAGGTAAGGGCTGGTCGCTTTCCAGCGCTGGGTCCACTCCAAGTAACATCACTAACGTTTTGTGAGAGAGAGCCTGCAGATTAAAGAGGCAGGACATGGTTATAGACCGCACGGCGTCAACATTTCGCCAACCCCCCCTCATTGCACGGAGAGAACACAGGGGGTCTCAATCAAGGGGACTGCCCCTTTTACCTAAAGGCGACCAACCCCTTAAAGAGAAAGGCCCCATATGCACAGGGTCGTAATTTTGATCCGCAGTTACGGACTGCAATGGCGGATAAAACACTGACCCATTCATTTCTATTGCCCACGGACACCTTCCCGTATATTTACAAGACGGCATCGAGGCCGGAGAAATTACCCGCAAAAAATAGCACTTGTCCTATTTTTTGATTTTACGGACCGCGCTCCTATACTTTACAATGTGAGCACGAACCCGTGAGCGAGTGACTGTCCGCGGCCAGACGTGATTACGGGCACGGCCGGGTGCAGGGGGCACAACTGTACTTTAATAAAACTTTTGATATGTCAGAGACGGATCAGTAGTTTTAATCGCTGGGGGTCCGGGGGCGGAGACGCTCGTCATTAGGCTGAAGACGGCTCATAATACAGGTTATACGTGATCCCGTCTTCAGCCCCTACGTTTCAGAAACAGTAGGGACCCTGGTCCCCAGCGATAAAAACTTCTAGTGTCTCTATGATATATGACAACTTTTACACAAAGTACATTGACCCTTTAACCCCTTCAGGACTGAGCCATATTTTGATGTTCGTTTTTCACTCCCCGCCTCCCAAGAGGCGTAACTTTTTATTTTTCAGTCAATAGAGGGTGTGAGGGCTTATTTTTTGCAGGAGGAGTTGTCGTTTCTATCGGTAGCATTTAATGTACTAGGAAATGGAAAAAAATTCTTTGCTGGCTGAAATTGAAAAAAAATATGTGATTCCTCCCTCGGCTCAATACGATTATGGTGAATTTACATCGGCTTTTTTTTTTATATTTTACTACTTCTACAAAGAAAAAACTATTTGTTCAAAAAAATAAAGTTTGTTTTGTTTCACCACATTCAGAGCCGTGACTTTTTACATATTTCCGTGGATTGAGCGGCGTGAGGGATTATTTTTTGCAGGATGAGGTGACGTTTTTATTGGTACATATGACTTTTTACGGCGTTCGCCGTGCGAGTTAAATAACGTTAGACTGGAATAGTTCCGACTTTTACGGACGCGGCGATACCGATTTTACTCCGTTTGTTTTTACATTACTCCAGGAAAACGGGAAAAGGTTTTTTTTTTTTTAACTTTCAATATTTTCTTTTTTTGCTACTAAAAACTTTTATTTCTCTTTATTTTTTAAACATTTTATTAGTCCCCCTAGGGGACTCGAACCAGCGATCGTTTGTCATTTCATTAGGCCCCTGGGCTGCCATGACAACCATCAGCACTCCGCCATCGCGTCGCGGAGGAGGAGGAGGGATACGATGGGCTGCACCACCTTTTCTTTTAACTATGCATGGTGTCTTTCCTCTTTTATTCTTCCTGGAAATGTATGAATAAATTCACAACTGGGTATAATTATTCACCTTGCTGGTGATTGGACATTGTCAGACTGCGTACTGACGCACCACATTGACAAGGAGAATGGTAAAGACCAGCTGTCAATTCAGTCTTACATTTCCAGGAGGTATAACAGAGGAAAGGCACATGCAGATTTTTATTTTTTCTTCATAAATCCCCTTCTAGCATTATTTCATGGGAAATACAAATATTGTCATGTTGACATGTCATGCAAAGTTTTTAAGGATGCACGATGATGCTTTGTGATGTATCGGAGGGGGGGGGGGGGGTCCCATTAAAGACAGAGGGATCTATATAGTAAAATGGTAGGAAAAATAAAAAAAGACCGGAAACCACAAGAAATCCCAATCTGAATGTCAAATATATAAAGGACCCCTAATACAAAGTATAAGAACGCCGTCTGTTATTCCTCCGCAGCCGCTGCCCTGACAGGACGCGGGTTCAGTCTGACGCTCGAGGGAAACGAGGAGGGTGGCGCTTGATTATTTTGCAGACCAGTAACGTTACACGGTCACGGTTTCCTGCTGTGCTGAATGACAGATGTAAAACAGACAAATAAACGGCAGGCGAATGCTCGGGGACGTGCGCTCACCAGACGGCCGCTCTTGCTGCAGAGACTGGCATATTTCAGCCAAGTTCTCATGTCTTCATGAGGACCGATCACAAGGGACTGAACCATCAACACTTTCTGCCAGTCCTCAACGATGCGCTGACAACCCTGTGAAAGGAGAGGACATGATACAGACACGTTACTAGGCCGGCGGTCGCTCCTCGTACTTTATAATCAACGTGACAAAGGATAATATTGTCATACAATGTAACAGAAACCCTGCTGTATCTCAAAGTCTGCATAAAATGAGAATACCCTAAAAATAAGATAAAAGGTGTGAACGACGTCCAGCTCCGAGGACGCCCCTGCCAGGTGATTAGTGATCGATCGCTGGAATAAGGCAGCTTCCAGGAGCCGGGACTTGCTGGCAATGATTCTTCCTCTGGCTGTACACCGCTCTGCATTTACCAGATGTCAATAATTGCAGGACACTTGGCCGGGGACGGAGGCTTCAGCCGGTAACCCCCGCCCCGAGCACAAGTCGTCTGTACACAGAGTCTGTCGCCGTCAGTCCAAGTCTGCCTGCGTGTGTCATGGGTTGGCCTGCGTGCCAGCGTGTGTGTCTATCTGGCGGCCGAAGGTGACAAATACCTGCTCCCCCCTCCACACCTAATAAAGATCTGTCCCGACGCTACGGGGTATATTAGAAATGCGAACGGGAAGAATGTCTTAAGAATGTTCTCCGGGGCGAGAGACTTGTAAACAGCGGTATTAATAGAAGCCTCTCTTCCTTTTCACACCCTCTACCTTCAGTGTATAGATCAAAAAGGCAAGACAAAAACTGCACAAACCATTGTCGTAAAGTAAGAAAAAAAAATGCCGCAAATTCATTGTGATCCTTCAATAAAAGGTAAGACCCACCTGCAGCCGATCCCACCAGGTCTGACGAATAATCTCCCGCCGCTCGGGGACCAGCTTATATTGGATGACCTCTTCCAGCTCAGACAGCATCTGACAGGTGACCATGGCCTGCAAGGAACAAGAGATACCAATCTAATAGAGGTCTAATAGAGGAGTAAGTGAACATTTGAGTTAAAGGGGTTGCCCTGTTAGGATAACCCGTCTATTTGTTGTATTTGGGTATATGGACCTCATAAAGGGGGGGGTGCACGCTCATGACCCCCCCCTTTATATCAGCCACAGCGCCTGCAAGCAGCAGCTCCCACTCTGGAGGACTCCACGCGACCAGGTATTACATAGAACCAATGGATACCATGTAATACCGCACTTCTCCTGACGAGGCAGTGACAGCAGTTTCTAATAAATCTAGTGCGCCGGGAGGGTTTCAGCTGTGAGCAGAACCAGTCAGTAGATCGTCAAGCGTATCCTCAGAACCGGAGCTGGCCCGATGAGACAACCCCTTTAATTGGTAAAGCAGGGAAGTTGGTGCGACTTGTTGATGGGAACGCATGGAGTGGCATAATAGCGGATACTTCCATGTATCTACCGCTGTCAAAACATACAGATGATGGCGACCCCATAGAAGTCAAAGAAACGCAACTGTGGCTTACGTACCCCATAGGCGCGGCTGTAGCTTTCTCCAGCCATCGCAGTGAGCTCCGCGTCCAGCATGTCTCTGGCTTTATCAATACACTGTAAACACAGAAAAGATGAATCACGTTCCAGATCAGCACAGGATTCTCATGGTTAGTCACCCCTGGATATGTGAACACCGACCTGCTGGGCGAGAGAGAAGAGATCCTGGTGGAGAGCCAGCACGGCCCTATAGAAGGCTCCGTCGTGGGTGTCTCTGGGGATCAGGCAGGTGTACTCCTCCATACTGTCCCACTGCTCTGAAAAGACAACAACGAGATGTTACTACTCCACCCAGAGAAACAACCTCCACAAAATCCATACTAAATACAGGTCATAAAGGGCCATCAAACTAATATGGAATAGACGTCTGATCTGTGGGGGCCCCAGCGCTGGGACCTCCACCAGACCTGAAAACAGGGGTGCCCAGTTCTGGGAGAAGTGGTTGTCCAGGAGCAGTCAGGGAAGGGAACTAGGAAATCCCTATCTTGAGATTAGTGGCATTCCCAGTGCGCATACATGGCCATGGATAAAGGAGCGGCAGCGTTGTACAGGGTCCGGCGCCAATCAGATATAGCGCAGGCGTCACGTTATAAATCTCAATCACATGTTTAAAGGGACCCGGTCACCGGCATTTCACCTATTAAACCAGTAATATCTGGTGGTAGAGGGTGAAAAATCATTTTTATGTGACCTATAATCATCCTCGTATCTCTGCAGCTTTAGTGTTCAGTATTTTATTGTTCCCGCGCCGTATGCTAATGAGCAGAAGTGTCATATCTTTGTTCCTCCAGCCTTCCAGTTAACCCTCCTTACTTTTGATTGACAGCTCTCTTCTCCCCCCCCCCCCGCACCCACGAAATCCCACACTTGCGCATCGATGACCTGTTCTAGTGCGTGCGCACAACCGGACACCATAGCGGCGCATTCGCAGTAAATAGATTGGAGTCCCGGACTAAGCAGGGAAGGGTGTCTGACCAGACATGACAGGCGCGTGCGCGCGCTCTTAGATGAGATTTCGGCATTCAGGGTGGGCCGGCATAAGAAGAGAAACGAGTGAGACAGACGGATTATTACCATAAAAAGGCACAAGATTATTGCAGACCGTTATTTACGGTCGGAGGAGGCGTTTAGGAGATCGGATAACGGCAATGAACTTATGACAGCAGCGGCCAGCGCGGGGTGAGGAGAGATCAATGGTGAAACGCTGGTGACCGGTTCCCTTTAAGATGTTACCGAATGAAGAATTTACACTTTACTAGGACCGTGCGTCCGAGCCTCGCATTCCACTAATCCAGAAAAACCCACCATATACCGGCGACTGCGGCACCTTATGGGAGCCAACCTGAGAGGTGCCGATGTTCAGGAAACATTTAGTGATTACTGGCTGATGGGTAACATGACAGCCCCTCCCTGAGTGACGCGTCTTCTGAAGAACAAGAGGCACGTCCATTTATTTCTCATCTAGAGCGTAATTACAAACGTCACCAAATCAAAGGGCGTGGCGGATGACGGATGGGGACGGTGTGGCGTACGCAGCAGCTGATTGGAGACAGAGCATCATGTGACCGAGTGCTGGAGGAGAATGAATACGGGGCAGACAGTGATCAATGTAACGTTCTCTAATCAGGGATCCTGTGGATATAAAATAAATAAACGGCGATTACTGGAGGTGAGGGGCACGGATGTGGGGGGGCCATTAGGAGGTACTCGGAAAGCAGCGATTCAGGTTTGCTGGGGCTCAGATGTCTGATTCGTGACACTGCGTTGAATCAATAGCCCGGCTGTTCCCGGGTGATGAGTGCAGACATGACAGCATTCCTGCGTTACATTTACCAGACGTCTTACCTAATCCCCATGCTGCCGCTGCTGCCATTCTGGCCATCTTGGCGCGGGCGTCCTCGCTGACATTCGTCCAGTTCTCGCAGCACTGCTGGTGTAATTGTCCCCTGGAAGAAAATAATGGAGTTCAAAACAGAATACGGGACCAGTCTCATCAAAACTCGGCCCTGGTAATGGGAGGTCTGCCCTACTTTACAGTACTGGACCGTAGACTTCTCATTATGCACATAGGACAGCACAAAATACCTCCTCCTGTTAGTGCAGATCCATAAACTATAATCAGATCACTGAAAACAAATGCTGAGCACTGAAATTGCAAATGATCGTCAAAATGAACTTTTAAAAGTGATGCTGGAGTGAAGAGAAGCCAAACAATTGTTAAAAGGAGACCGACCGAAAAGAAAAGAATTAGAAATGTGAAAACAGTATTTCAATATCTTACTCCTAGGAGGAGATATTATTGCTTGAAGTTACAGGCCCAAAGCCTGAGGCTGCACTACTGAGAATGTCCCCGTCTCACAAGTGCAGCGTTATCATGGAGGCCTTGTATGAATGCAAATCACCAGATTCACAGATTTCCAGCTGCCAGGTAGTGTTGTATCTGGATTTTTCTCAGTAGTGCAGCCTCAGGTGTTGGGCCTATAAATTCAAACAATTATATCTCAGCAGAGGAGTGAAAGATTAAAAAGCGGTTTCCACATTTTTAATGTACACTACAGGGGCTTTTATTATGGTCTTCTATTGGGATTCTTATAAAGAATTAGGTCAGGGCTACACAAGGACTTCAGCCTCATGGTCACCTTTGAATGACATGATGGAACCTTGGCCTGGAGTTTAGCTTCGCATTCCTCCTATAGGAGTGAATGGTAAGGATCAGCAAACGTTTCACCTCTACTGTGCGCCTGTGCCGCTTCTCTCCAGACTCGAAGTCAACTGTAACCTCAGGTCAACGCAGCAACACGAATGCATATTGTGAAACTCAAGCAAAGTTAACAAGCCCTTTAAGGGTAATTAAGATATTTTAGTAGAGGCACTCGGGTGACCTTAAAGTCTGATGAACTTGTGACAAGTTAATATTGACCCAAGGATTGTATGTATACACCTAGAGAAGGCCGTCTATATACACAGAGGTCCAGGCCCAAACACATTCCCGCACCTATGCAAACACAACACTTCAATGTACAGAAGTTGCACAAAAGACGACAAATCCCCTCACACAAGAGCAATGAGGCGGGACGTGTCGGATTAAAGGCTGTATATATACACGTATACTCGGACGTCTGTAAAACATCTCCTTGAGAGTGATCGGTGCTTCATCACCAGTGCTGGGTCAAAACCTGCCAGTGATAAAAGTACCAAACTCAAGCCAAAGGTGTTCATTTTTGGAACTGGTTTTGGCCCAAGCTCACAGACCTCAATAATAGAAAGCAAGTTCACATGGTGGTAATAGACTACGCCTATAGTGGCTTAAAACGGTGGTCCAGGAGAAGGAAAACATGGCTGCTTTTTTTCAAAAACGGCGCCACTTGTGTCCACAGGTTGTGTGTGGTATTGCAGCTCAGTCCTATTCACTTCAAATGGAGCTGAGCTGCAATACCAGACACTACCCATGGACAGCTGAGGCGCGGTCTTCAGAAAAAAAACAGCACCAATGTCTAGTGTTTCTGCTCATGGTTTTAGATCCAATATAATATCTTCTGACAAGTTCGAGCTTGATTTCAAGTGTCATTTCCCTTCATATTGCACTGCTATACACCGCAGGCTCTACAGATATTGAGCCGATTCACATGACTCTAGCTCTATGACGTCCATATTGGTACACGGACAGGGGCAGTCGTGGTAAAACAACCCCTTTGACACAAGAAATGTAGAAAAAAATGCACTAAATCCCCATAAGATATAATATATAGTAAGCGACTCGCTGTCGGCCCTCTTTATATTTAGAACCAGACAGGAGCGAATCTTTGAAAATCCGCCTCGTTGGCATTTCGCCAAGCGTCACATTTTCTATTATGGAGCCATCTTTGCCAAACATAAGACAATGTCGGCAGAAATACGCATCCATATTACGTATTTTAGCCCCCATTGACTTATTTGCGGCGAATACAACCCCATTATATAAAAATAAAAAAATGTAGCCAGCAAAAATACGGACATGGCGAATTTTCATCTCTATTTAGGTCGTGTGGCAGGGGGAAAAAAAAATAAAATAAAAAAGTTATAAAATCTTGGTTTGAGGCATTGGATAAAAAAACAAAAAACACGAGACCCAAAAGACAAAAAAACAAAAGAAAAACACAAAATAAAACAAGAAAACACAAAAAAAACATGAAGCGCAAAAAAAAACACGAAAAACTAAAGAAAGCCCAAAACACCCCCACCCACCCCAAAGATACCCACAATATAGTCCTTCAGTCCTGGAAAGAGAAAAACTTCTGAAAGACAGAAATATCTTCTCCATATCTGACAGGAGAAGCAACACCTGCTCCGGATTTCGTCGCTCTTAAAGTAATTTTCCCGTCACAGAATTCTTCATACCATAAGATCTTCCATGTTAATCCTCCAGATGCCGAAAGAGGAACAAACAAAAGAAGAAAAAAATAAGGTAGAGAACTTCTTTCCTAACATTCTTCTTTCCCCCCGGGTCGTGAAGTTTTTCTTGGCCGTGCTTAGATGTACTCTCCCGTTTAATTGACTGCGCCGAGTGTCGCCATGGCGATCCCATTAACAATGAATTTGCGTTAGATCCTGTGTGGACATTCCAGCTGACTGGATCAGACAAGTATTTTCCTTTACCCCGTCACACTCACATTTCCTCTCTTCGCGGTGAGAATGCCCCGCACTTGTTTAGGCTGGAGGAGCGGTCGGTAAAGCGATCAGTCCTTCTGGATCCT
This sequence comes from Rhinoderma darwinii, assembly GCF_050947455.1. Taxonomy (NCBI): domain Eukaryota; kingdom Metazoa; phylum Chordata; class Amphibia; order Anura; family Rhinodermatidae; genus Rhinoderma; species Rhinoderma darwinii. The sequence continues at coordinate 10,782,527 of NC_134696.1, read as the reverse complement.
GTTCTGTACGTGTCACTATAGCATTATTATATAACGTTACATCCACGGCAGGCGGGAGCTGCGGGGTCACTTTTTAGAAGGAATTAAAACATAAAATACCCTTCGTTTACCGGTGTCTGATGTGACGCGGATTTCGGCCCAGATTCCACACCAAATCCGACGACCATCTCATTCCATTCATGTGAGATGGGATTCCGCAAACCCCGTTTATATGGTACGGAAAATATCCGTGCAGATTGTTGTAAAAGATAAATTTAAAAAAAAATACAAAATTGGCCGCAAATATAAGTAGCATGTGAATTATTTCTGCCGATTCTGCAAGGAAAACCTGAAGATTAAATGACAATGGGGTTAATCCTCGTGCAGACGTGACGCGCACCGGCGGTAGAAATCACAGCGAAGCTTCGCATTTCCTATGTTGGATTTAATGCCGACGTGTGAACGCTGCAGACTATTTCTGTTACTGATTTCAAAGCAAATACACAAATACACATGTGGATTTTGACCTGGATTTCACCCTATATATTGCAAAACGTGAAATCCATGATGAAAATCTGCAACAAATCCGTTACAGAATCGTCTTTCAGTGGATTAGAAAATCTGCTGCAGTGCCGGGACCATTTTTTCTGCTAAATGTGAATACGTTTTCACCTGCATTGTACAGCAAATTGCTGCAGATTTTCAGTGTGGAATCCGCATTGACAAGTCGCAAAAATTTCGGAGTTGCCGCCGATTTGCAGTGCGGTTTCCAGAGAGACGGACGCGCTCTGTGGCTGCTCTCCACTCTGGCCAAGAAGTCAGAATCCTGAACTATCAACTCTCTAATAGGGTAGTGGGGTTTCTAAACTGGACAAACCCCTTCAAGGCAATTTCCGCCACGGGTCAGGTTATCCCCCTTTGCCAATCAGCAGAGAGAAACACGCTACTTTACATACAACTTGTCTACCCTAGGGGCCCCATCAGTCGGTAATTCGAGGGCCACTGGCTTAGTGTTCATTACAGTCATGCCTGCTTTTTAGCAGGGCACCGCTTAGATCAGTAGACAGTGCAGCTAATATGGAGTAGTAGTCTGAAATCTGCCTCCTGTTTATCAGAGGCTCCAGCAGCTCTGTCCCTCCTCTATGCTTTACACTGCAGCTCTGCTTTTTGATTCAATTCTGTGTATATGCACAATTCCATTATAAGCTCATCAGGAAGAGCAATATTGGAGTGGGGGGAAAGGAAAATAACTGGACGGCTGTGCACCTCCCTTGGCTGCTCAAAACCGGGAGGGTCCAGGATCAGCTTTTCTAAGAACCCATGGTCAGGGACATTTTATCCTGGCCCCTGAAACGGCATTTAGTGAGATCCATTGCGCCTCCGTTTAGGTTTCATAGAGCACGGTCCAGATGGGCCTCATATAAAGAGAATCCCTTTAATCTCCAGTTTTCCCCTCATTACAGTAAAAAGCTTCAGTCTGTAAAACTTTACAAACTCCACCTGAAGCGGCCGCTCTTCTGGGCGAATATTGTTCATCTGCGATGGAGCGCGACTTCTCCACTTGCTGCGTATTTGTGGAAACTTTAAATACAGAGAACGCTGTCTGACAGCGAGGAGAAGGGGTCGCCCTGACGGGAAATACAAGACAAAGAAAATGGTGGTGAGTTTCATATATAACGTGAGCGGTTTCCTGAGAGATTTCGCCGGGCGCCACTGTCTGGGACTCGGGTGGAGGAGCTTATAGAGGACGACATCTGTTATGTAATGGTCCTTTATTTTTTGTTGTCATGGTAACGCTCCACGTTGCTCTGATTTATGCACTCCTCTTCCTCCTCTCCTGTGGTCCTCAGATGACACTTACTGCAGAGCACATGGTAAACATTTCCGGACCAGCAGCAGGGCAAGCAGACGGGGTACCATCGCTCTGTTTACATGTTTATGCAGAGCGTATCCATAGGTACCCATTCACCCGTCGTAAACCAAAAGAGTGATGAGAGATGGACAGGGTGTAATGCCTATTTTCCCCTGTGGTGGCGCTGCAGGAAAACGGAACACTTACAGACAGGTTTCATCAAAGATTGCTGCTGATCGCTGGTGGTCCCAGAAGGATGAGACTTTGTGACCATGGTCAAGGGATCTTTCTAACGAATACAAATGGTCCAAGGAGGAAAATCCCTTTAGATATAAGCCCTTGGATCATCCTTCTCTTGCCAAGGTCTTAAAAGTTCTTTTACATCCATCTGAGGTTCCTTGGAAATGATTGTGAGGGCTCAGCATGGGCACGTTCACACACCGGACATATAATCAATAAGGTCTAATGCTGTAGGAGATTAGTGGACCAGTCCTGAAGAAACAGACCCTAGTGGCAAGTGATTGACCATAAAGTCACCAAATGGGGATGTCTTCTGCTGGACCGTCAGGACCCATTACGGTGTCACAATCAGAGTCTGTTACAAATTCCCATTTTCCCTACTTCTCACACACACGGGTCAGTAATCCATCAGTATGTTTTTGGGGTGTAGAACAGAAAACTGGAGAACATACAAACTCTTTGTAGCTGTTGCCGATTCGAAACCAGGACCCGAGTGATGCAAGGCAATAGTGCGAACCACTGGGTCACTATGGGATGCTCTGGTGGGTCAATCCAACCCTGGATATAGAAGAGATTGGTGAAAGAACCAATGCATAAGTAGCCAGTCATGCCAACCAAGGGTGCGGGAAAACTAGACGACAGGCCCAGAGGGATCTGCAATTGCGGCCATATTGGTAATCACGTGCATTCGGATGACTTACGTAAGTACAGAACTATTCTCAGGTGTCATCAGTGAATATTGACACAACCACTGGTCTGAACTTGAATTTTTTTGTTTTTTTTCTGACATCTGTAAAATCATAAATGTCTGCGCTCGTGCCGTAGATCACCCGTCAGGCATGGAGTCTTGCTCCTTCCATGGTCTGGTGAAGTTCAGACCCCATGTACAATCTTCTCCCCAGACTCCTTGTTTCTTGTTTTTTCTTCTTAGTTCACTCAAGGAACTCTGAACTATGCCGGATGCATAAATTCTGGCAGGCGCTAAAAACGCGTCAGAGTCTCGAAAATGCGCGACCGAACGGCTAAAAATATACTCCCCGAACACACCCCAGAGCCGGCATCTCCTGAGGGCACATTATAAGATTCCACACATATACATTGGTGAGATTTTCCTACTCTACAGCCCTGGCTCTGCCTCCTGCCAGTCCGGGCTTGGAAGCTTCTCTTGGGCCCACAAGTTGGCAGTCCAACAGTCCTGGCACACAGGAAACTGCACTAACCTGCCAAGGTGGCACTGACCATCAAAATGGAATCCAGGAAAGTAAGCGATTATATTCTTACACAAATATTATAAAAACTGAGCGTTGTCCCTAAAACACTCCACACCGCGGCTCTGGGGAAAGACTTCGTTCACATTAGTAATATGCGCAGAGATCACAGAACGGACGTGAATATTCGTGTATTTTTTGCGTAGTTCACACAATATATCCTTCACTAAAGTGAATGAAAAAAATCAATAAATAAAAAAAGGTCAGACTCACCACTGAAATATTGATGACCTATCCGAAGTGTAGACCATCCATGTTAAAGTCTCGGAGTGCCCCCTTAAAAGGGGAGAGTAATGGGGGCTTTAAGGGGAATGTCTCATGTGATTTTAGTTTCATGAATCACATGTAAGTCTGCAGAACAGAATATACATATATCTTTTTTCTAAACTTTCCTGGGGCGGCCATATTGGTGACACTTCCTTCCTGTATGGCTTGTATAGCCAGTGCACGGGGGGGGGGGGGGGGGGGGGTGCTTTATGGCAGCTGAGGTGAATGGGAGTTAAAGGGTAACTAAACTTTCAGAAAACTTCTGACATGTCAGAACTTTTGATCAATGGGGGAACGAGCACTGAGACCCCCACCAATCGCCAAAACAAAGCGGAGGCGCTCGTGTGATCGTTGAGCCTCTTCGGTTTTTTTTCTGCTTTTTCCGGAAAGCCGAGGTAACGGTGTACGGGCTCAGACTTTCTATTGAGTGCGCACACCGTTACATCGGCTTTCTGAGAAAAGCCAATAAGAAACCAAGCGGCGCAGCGATCACCAGAGTGTTCACCGATTCATTTTAGCGATCGGTGGGGGTCTCAGTGCTCGGCCCCCATCAAAACTTCTGACATGTCACTATGGCATGTCAGACGTTATCTGAAAGTTTAGTTACCCTTTAATAGACAGAAAAGTGTCAATACACTTATACAGTCTCCAGGAAATGATGGAGCACAACCCCCTCCCCAGACAGCGGCAGGAGTGCTCAATACAGTCATATCCGTGTATATAGCGTTACTATCTTACCTTATCTAGACCTCCAGCTGTACAATAGAGTCGTCATTATCTCGCCCACCCTTTCATGATAATGAAATGACTCTGCTGACTCTACACCAGTGTACACAGCAAAGCTAAAAAGCGAGCTGCAGGACATTAAAGTCTAATCACTGTATAATAAAAAGGTCTGCAACTTTCTAATGTCCTCAATGTTTCATTTATTCTCCATTTTCCAAATCCTAGCAAACCCGTACAGACTAAGGCTTCATGCACACGACCGTAAAAACTCCCGTTATTACGGGTCGTAATTACGACCCGTAATAACGGGCTCATAGACTTCTATTGGCGACGGGTGCCTTCCCGTTTTCTCACGGGAAGGTGCCCGTGCCGTTGAAAAAGATAGAACATGTCCTATTTCAGGCCATAATAACGGCACGGACAGTCCATAGAAGTCTATGGAGCTCTCGTAATGACGGGTGGCTACATGTGTGCACCCGTCATTACGGCAGCGTTGCTAAGCGACGTCAGTAAATAGTCACTGTCCAGGGAGCTGAAAGAGTTAACTGATCGGCAGTAACTCTTTCAGCACCCTGGACAGTGACTACCGATCAGAATAAACCTGTAAAAAATAAAAGACGTTCATACTTACCGAGAACTTCCTGCTTCCTCCAGTCCGGTCTCCCGCCCGTTGCCTTGGTGACGCGTCCCTCTCGACATCCGGCCCGACGTCCTGGATGACGTTTCAGGCCATGTGACCGCTGCAGCCAATCACAGGTCAATCACAGGCTGCAGCGGTCACATGGACTGCCGCGTCATCCAGGGATGTCGGGCTGGATGTGAAGAGAGGGACGCGTCACCAAGACAACGGCCGGGTAAGTATGAATTTCTTTAACTTTTATTACAGAAAAGGCTGTCCCTTCTCTCTATCCTGCACTGATAGAGAGAAGGGGCTGCCGATTAGTGCAGTGCTATTTTGCCGCCAAAAACGTGCTCGTAAATACGGGTGGAATACGTGTGACACCGGACCCATATTTACGAGCACGGGTTCGTAAATACTGGTGCAAAACGGGTGGAATACGTGTGACACCGGACCCGTATTTACGCCAGTATTTACGGGTGGGAAAAAATACGGTCGTGTGCATGAGGCCTAAATATAAGCTTAAACAGCTGCAGGGTTGGTTATCAGGCTAAGGTTATCAGGCTAAGCAAAAGCTAGGATTCCATAACAGGAGGGAGATTTGTGCTCCTGCTGCGTTTAGCTCGTAGGGGATTGACCAACAAATTAGCCGACAGATTTTTGCCTCTGATGTAAATTGATAATGTTCCATTCACTGTCAAGCAAGCAGACAAAAAATGCTAGACACGAACTAAAAACCTGACTGACCCCATTATAAATCAATGGGGTCTGTCTGGATTTGACGGCACCCGTTTGCAAACTCATCCGACATAATTGTCATGGCTGATGGCGCCAATCTGAACGGAGACGCGATTCTTTGGTCCCAGATTTGCTGGTGTAAGCGATGACCCGTTATAATGATGTGCCGGCATAGTGGACGCGGTTTTACCCGTGTGAACCGATTCTGATCGATATTTTCTCGCCTGTAGTTATTTTCGCAGTGTGTAGAAGGTAAAGGTTACGTGTTAAACACTGAATAGAAAGAACCAGATGTGGCAGGAGCAGGAGGATTCCTGTGTCACAATATAAAGTAAATGTTTACTCCTCGGGTTCATCTCGTGCACTTCATGTAAGGACAGAGGGGAATAGAGGCCGAACCCTACAGTCAGCGAGAGGACAGGGACATAGAGTCCCATATATCCACATGTACAGGGTTTGTGTTCACAGCCGGGTATGTAGGGGGGCCTGCGGAGGCCACACAGACACTGGGACCCTCCTGCCATAAATGTCGCCCGTATTTACACTGCTGTCAGACCCCAAGGCCCTGTTCACACTGAGTTTTTTGCAGGCGGAAAAATCTGCCTCATTCAAATTCAGATTTTGACCTGCCGGCACTGAGCGTCACGGGCAAAAAACACTGCGAAAACCGCTTTCTCTACCACCCATTGGGGTCAATGGGAGGTCAGACACGGAAACGCCCTGAAGGAAGGGGACGACGTATTTTTCCGCTCACTGGAAAAAAACGCCTCCCATTGAAATCAATGGGAGGCGTTTAAGGCCATTTTTTGCGGCAATTTCCGCGTAAAAAAACGCAGTGTGAACATCCCCTAACAAGGAACTTAACCTGAAGGTTAATAACAGGGGCTGGGAGCGCACGGTGACCGCTCTAAACTTTTCCAAAAATAAAGCATTTTAGTCATAAAATGGAAAAGGAAGACGTCGTCACTTTGTAATATAAACCGGCTTTCTATTCTGCGCTGTTTTCTGGTTCCTAGAGCGCAGCCTGCAGTGTAAAGAAAGGAGGTTTTCATTCCGTTTGCCACGGCTACGTCCAAAGTCAGGCATTAATATCTGTTCATACGTTTCTTATCCGCCTGTTTACTACAGGTCACACTTAAGGTCTAAACCCGCAATATTCAACACATACAGAGATCTAAACGGGCAAAACATTTTTGTCGTTCATGTCCCAGGGTCATTTGTTTTTTCCTCCTCACGGAATTGAGATTGGGCTAGTCACTGGCTGGGAGGCAGCTTGCTGCAGCAGAACCCTCCCCCCCCCCATGTGACCTGCAACAGGAGACCAGGCGAGTTAATAGCCGGACATAGGCCCTGTTCACACCTAGTATTTTGCGGGCAGATTTTGACCTACCTGCACTATCTTGCCGTGGCTTTCGCAGCGTTTTTCGTGGCCAGTGAGCACCTGGGGCAAACGGCACCACAAGAAACATTTTTACGGCTCCCATTGATTTCAATGGGAGGTCAGAGGTGGAGCCGTAGCAAGCCGCAGCCGCTCTGGATAAAAAAACGCCTCTCATTGAAATCAATGGGATGTGGTTTCGTCCATTTTTTGGCGCGGATTCTGAAGTAGTTTCCGCGCCAAAAAACTAGAAAAGTGTGAACTGGGCCTAAGAAGGTAATTTCATGGAAATCTGTTTAAAAGGCCCCTGAGAAGCCGTCACATTCATGTGCAGAGATTTACAGTCTCCTCACAATAGAAGGCGTCATACAGTTACTATTTTTGTGTCCCCCCCCCCCCCCACCACATTCTCAGGACGTCTCAGTCGGTGTCTATCATTTGCTGGTTATTTATGACAACTAGAAGTCAGTGGGGGGAGTAGAGCAACTATTAGGGGGGCCAAGTGTTTATTATTAGAAGGATGACTGAGCCGGGGGCCGCAGATGGAGACGTCCTCGGTTATTAGCATGTAACGCAGCAACTTAAACTGCTGCATCTGTGTAATGTTCGCCCCGTCATGTGACATGCACTCCACGTACCTGAAGAGCAGACACGCACACCTGGATCGCTATAGGTGATTTGCTATAAAACATTTTACACGTGTAATAACCCGGTGACAGCGAAAACACGGGAGGAATTACTGATCCGGGATTATGTGATCGCCGCACAAAGGGAAAATGACTGACCATTATCTGGCAGCAAAATCACTAAAAGCTCAAAAGTTGCAAAAGTGTCGCCAACTATTTTAGTCCAAGTCTATTTTTCGGGGACTCAAGTTTCAGTGTGTCCTTGTCCCGGATAGAAGTGTCTGCCCGTCCTCCAGTGTCCGCGCGTCCTCCAGTGTCCCAAGTGTCCGTGCGTCCTCAAGTGTCCCAATTGTCCGCGCGTCCACAAGTGTCCCACGCTTCAGGGCATCCTTCAGGAAGGGGGGGGGGGGGCGTCAGGGCGTCCTTCATGATTTTGAGTGTCAAAGTGTCATTCTACTAGGACCCCAAGTGTCCGTGTGCCAATAGCCTGAGCCCCTCGGTATATCGGGGTTCTTTGGATGTTTGGCTGCTATACACATATAATAGAACTGTGTCATTTGTCTGATTGTATTAAATGCAAATCAATCACAGCAGAATTACAAAGGTAAAATCCTTAACCAGCCGGGTGATATAAAGGTGAGATACCACAATGTGTTATTTTATTGCTGCCTCACATTCACCTCAGTAACATGACAGAACATATACATTGCATATACATTGCATACCTCTTACATAAGACAATCATCCCTTGGCAGAATACGAGCCCTGCGGTCTCCACCCGGCTTACGCTTCCAGGCACCACCTAGTGGTCAAACCGTGAACCTGACAGCAAAGTGTAAGACGCCGGCACTGAGAAGATTCTTGATCTCCGAGGTCTGTTGCATCTGGCTAATAGAGCGGGGGTCTGGCGGGCCCCCTCTCTCCGATACATATATGTCAATGCTGGATATGGTAAGTAACGTATGCACGTGTTTTTCGTCTATGTGACGGAGTCAAAAATATAAGTCCAGCATTGGCTGCAAAATGAAAACAAAGGAAATATTTCAGCTTACCATTCCCCAAGAGCTTCCAGGCAGCGCATGCGCCCCAAAATCAACTCCGAGTCATCTTTGTTCACTTCGATCTTTTTGTCGTAGGCAACCAGGGCGTCCTCCCATTCATGGAGCTTCTCGTACCAGGTGGCCTGAATCTCCTACGAGGGACAAGACAGCAGTAGATGAAATCAGCCGTGACAAAGCCTCCTGGAAAGGTTATTTAATACGGCCTTTGGTCAATTTCTTCCGGTTTGAAGGATCCCCTGAAAATGAGCTGATCACCGGGTGACCTGCTGCTGGGACCTCCAGCGATCCGCTGTAATCTATGGAGAAACCTGGGAGTGTTCAGTTTCCCTGCAGCGCCACCACAGGAGAAATAAAGCATTACACAGTGTCCATTTATATCAATGTGTGGTCTATGTAATACAGGACGGGTCCTCCAGAGGGAGACGCTCTATGTAAGAGGGACTCCTCTTTACTAACTAAACATGCCATAACAGGCTGTTTGCGAATGGGTTTTCCAAACCCCACAACACCTTTAATTTAATCTTCAGAGGATTTTCTGACAATCGTAAACCCCCCAGAATGTCCCTCAAACATAAAAAAATAATAAACCTTATACATATTTACCTTTAAAATCCCCTTTTATTCTCCCGTGGCCGATCTCCAAATCTTCCCGCTGCTCTGCGGTTATAATATTGACACAATGGGGTGTCCTTCATAATGTCACATGACCACAGCCGCTAATTCACCACGGTCACGTGACATTATTACGCCATTGTGTCACCATAACATCAGAGTGGACAAACCCATTTAAAACGTACAGGAAGCCGCCATTGACAGGGTATGTATAGTGTATGTAAGAAGTTCTGCAGCAGCTGAGATATTATAAAGAAGAACATTACACGTCACCTTAGAGCTCCATATCGTGGGCCAGCAGCCTCGGCCATTCAAAGGGTCACAGGACTCCTAATCCTCTTATAATATACAGGAGGGGGATCTCATATATAGTGAATATATAGATGGAGGACGTAACGTTTATAGGTTCGCGCTACGATGAAGGAAATCGCTGCAGGACGAATCACATAACAGAGACCCCACACACGCTGGAGAACACGGCAGTAACGACGTACGTAAGAGGTCTGCCACTCCTTCCTCCTTGTGGTTTGTGGGATCCTTCCTAGAAAGTTGTGGTTGAACCACAGGCCACAAGGTGTTCCGACCACTTGAACCTTCGGGGATATTCCCAAATCAGCAGAGAAACCCCCCCCCCCCTGTGAGAAGTGACTCTGCGGCGGTGATCCAGGGCAGCCCCCCCCCCCTGTGTGAAGTGACTCTGCGGCGGTGATCCAGGGCCACACTGCACGATGACGTTATCCCCTCGGAGCGGAGGATGGGTGATGTAATAAGGAGTATTTACAGTAACCGCAGGAAGTAATTACAGCTGCTGGGAGAACAGTCGGCCTTTGTGTGGAGGCCTCATACAGGGGGGCTCGTCTCCAGGAGAGTCACTGCTCTCATGTCCTTTCTTCCTTCAAACCCCCTGGGCCCATTGGGAGGCTTTATTCAACATCCCATAAGGGTAACGGGCTGACCCCACATACAGGGCCATAAGGAGCATTCTCCCTATATAGGATCCCGGCATCGTGCGAAGTCCAGCAATATACGATCCAATTCTCTCTCATCTATCCCAACGCTGCATTGTTAAGCTCTGCTATTCCCCGTCACTCTTTCCTAGCTGTTCTGTATCCGTCGTCATAGTAATTCAGGTATTCTACAGATGAACCAGGAGGCTCAGGATGAACAGGCGTATCACATGAATAGAAGAGTTTATTGCTGATCATTTATTAATGGCACATCTGTGGCTGCAATCCATGGGCCTCCCGGAGCCGCACCTTTATAAGGGCCCCACATATTGGGTGTATGTTATTCCTGCATATAAAATCTCAGCTCTTCTTACACGACTACCTTGCACTCAGGGGGCACTTACCAATTCTCCGTAATGCTTCATGGCGAACTCCAAGACCCCCGAGGCCGCCTCCGGCTGCTGGAGCTTATTGTTAATGCTGCGGGAGACAGAAAACAAGAAGAAGAATGTGAGATCACGACCTGGCTGCGGCAGACGACACGTTATTCCATAATCCAGTAACGGGGACGCGCCGGCCTGCGGTACACGAAGCGCTTATGTAATCAGTAATAATGGAGAACAATCCCAACAATGTCATTTCATGAAGGCCCGAAGACAGGGAGGGAGACCGGGAGGGAGACCGGGAGGGAGACAGGCCTCAGATCTGACCGGCTGACTTGTTTGTTGCTGCTCATGTCCTGTGTATTTTCTTTTTTAGAGGGGTATCGCTAGGATATTCTATAACATTATGTCAGTGTGGGCTCAACCCCCGGGACCCCAGCTGAACCCGAGAACGTTCACCCGCTGTGCGGAAACTGCAACACGGCTCCATCCAAGAAAATGTGCTGCAGCCTCCTCCACAACTGGAAAACTGTGGAGGAGCTGCCGCTCTTAAAGGGGGTCACCTCATCAGATACAACCCCTCTCACGGTGCAGATGGCGGGAGGATTAGCTGATCACCCCGGGTCCATCAACCCATTTTGCTGGGGAAAGCAGTGGCCAGCCAGGCACTGGGGAGTCCGCCAGAACGGTAGCCGCCCGTTCAGAGAGGATGCCCATTTCCTGGATGGGGTTGCGAGCGGGGAACCCCCTCTATGACGTCCATACCACCTAACAGGGCACACGGACATGGGTCGTCTTCATGAGAAAACCTCTAACCAGCGCTGGCGCTCCTTCATTTGGAGGATCAGCGAGGGTTCCGGAACTTGGACCCCACAGTTCAAGAACAGATGGCACAACGAGACCTAAACAATTTCCACCAAATTGAGTCAATTAAAAAAAAAAAATTTTTTTTAAAGGTCACTGCTTGCAGTCAGTGATTAGAAAACCTCTTATTTACATCTAGAGGCTGAACACCAGTCCTGGCCCAGTCCGAGGTGCACGGCTCATTACAAGAGAGAACTCCGATACACTGTAACGAGACCTGCGGGGAGCAAGATGGGTTTTTCATCTCTCTGAAAGCAAACAATGTTTCCATTTATTGACAGCAAGCAGACATCTTGAAATTAGCTGGGAATTAAAACAAAGTATATCAGAAGGCTGCAGAAGATCTGGCTCAGTATTCGCTGGCTCTTCAGGACTATTGAGAATCACAATGTAATAAGAATAAATGACTGCGTTGTGGGATGCTGGGAGTTGTAGTTTCTCTACACGCTCGAGGCGGCGGACCCCCGCTCTATACACTCGCCCCTTTGCAGAGCGGTTGATGTGCGGATCATTTTTTCCATTCTACCCTGGAAATATTAACGCATCAAAGAGACGAGAAGTTTAATTATAGGAGACAAATACAACGGCTGTAGATCCGGAGTCTGAACGGCCGCGGCGCCCGGGACGATGAACTGCAGAGCCGCGGTAATAAGAGTCAGGACGATCAATGACGGGGGGGGGGGGGGGGGGGTCACATGACGCTGCTGGAATGACAATCAGTAAATCCTCAAGGAGTTCCCTACAGATATAACAACCGCTGCTTCTTAGTTCGGTTTCCAGGAAAGAAGGGGAACAACCAACATGGCCGCCAATGCAGCTCCCGCAAGGGATTTACCCAGCTTTCCTTGAGTACTGAAAAGCAAATCGGCTTTGTTATCCAGTCACAGATCTGCAGGAAGAAAATTCACAGATCAAGGGTCTAGACAAGCTGGGTGTACAGCCCTATGAGTTATCAGCGGTCACCCAGCTTTCCCAGAAGCAGATGCATTTATAAAGTTTTTGGTTGTTATTATATTGGTTCATGGACGGACAGAATAATGCAACAGGGGCGTCACACAACTTTCCTCAAGTCCTGACCGTAACTGGGATGGTCACACAGCTTTCCTAGACTCCTGAACTACAACGGGGGGTGTCACACAGCTTTCCTAGACTCCTGTCCGGTAACTGGCGTGTCACACAGCTTTCCTAGACTCCTGTGGGGTAACTGGCGTGTCACACAGCTTTCCTAGACTCCTGTATGGTATCTGGGGTGTCAGAGATTTCCTAGACTCCTGTACGGTAACTGGCGTGTCACACAGCTTTCCTAGACTCCTGTACGGTAACTGGCGTGTCACGCAGCTTTCCTAGACTCCTGTACGGTATCTGGGGTGTCACACAGCTTTCCTAGACTCCTGAACGGTAACTGGCGTGTCACGCAGCTTTCCTAGACTCCTGAACGGTAACTGGCATGTCACACAGCTTTCCTAGACTCCTGTACGGTAACTGGCGTGTCACACAGCTTTCCTAGACTCCTGTACGGTAACTGGCGTGTCACACAGCTTTCCTAGACTCCTGTACGGTAACTGGCGTGTCACGCAGCTTTCCTAGACTCCTGTACGGTATCTGGGGTGTCACACAGCTTTCCTAGACTCCTGAACGGTAACTGGCGTGTCACGCAGCTTTCCTAGACTCCTGAACGGTATCTGGGGTGTCACACAGCTTTCCTAGACTCCTGAACGGTAACTGGCATGTCACACAGCTTTCCTAGACTCCTGTACGGTAACTGGCGTATCCAACATGAGTGGGAGCTGCAGTGTCGGTCACATTGCTGGTAACCCATCTTTCCTAGAAACCACCATAACTAGGATTTGGATTTTTATTAACGACTTCAAGGTGATATTTTTTATTTTTTTTACACTTTTGGGGTAAAGAGCTCTGTAAAGCGGCGCAGTCCACATGACATTTGGCCCACAACTCCCATCAGGAGCTGTAAGGGTTGGCACTGCAGGGATCTCCGGGACACACGGAGCCTCTTCCCACACTTCCAGCTCTGCGGTTCGGGAGCTGGACACTTGAGTGAAGGAGCCCGGGGTTCTATTTATTTACAGTGTAAGAGGAGAGCGCTCTGGATTTCCTGCTCTGGAGAGGCGTCCTGACAGCTCATCTCACATCTGCCGTCCAGACGTGTGCCCTGCGCGGTGTGCGGTGGGCCGGGAGCGCCGCCTGCCCTGCTGCTAGTCAGCTCCGCCATATCCTGGGACCACAATAAGAGGCTTGTGTGATAACAGCTGAGGCCGGGGGCCGAGACCTCAAAGCAACATGAAAGTGAGAAAACTACAGCCGAGCGCAGCGGCGGCACCTTGTAATCTCCTCCACATGGAAACGTTAAATAACGGCGCGGCGAGCGGCCATGACAGGTTTATAAGGGGCTTCAATGGGAATTGTGGTCAGACGAGAAGAATAAAGAGGCTTTATATCCAGCGCAGGGGGCCGTGTATGGAGGAGACCCGCAGGGACGGAGCTGCAGCTTCACCCAATGTTTACACTGATTATAACATTACACGACTCCGGCAGCTTCTCAGACGCAGAACAAGATATTTATTTAACTCTTAGGGACTTGACTTTTAGGACATGTCAATCAGACGCCAATGCTGGAAGGAGGGGGAGGGGGGGTCCAGCGATCTCTGGAGAAGTGCAGGCCCAACACTAGCACTGAAAGAGGCTCTGTCACCAGATTATAAGTGCCCCGTCTCCTACATAATCTGATCGGCGCTGTAATGTAGAGAACAGCAGTGGTTTTTATTTTGAAAAACGATCATTTTTGAGCAAGTTATGAGCTAGTTTATTTATGCTAATGACTTTCTTAATGACCAACTGGGCGTGGTTTTACTTTTTACCAACTGGGAGTGTATGACGCTGACCAATCAGTGACCAATCGGCAACCAATCAGTGACCAATCAGTGACCAATCAGTGTCATACACTTCTCATTGTTCCAGCCCAGCTTCTTTCTCTGCACAATCACACTGTAACTATGGGCTGGAACAATGAGAAGTGTATGACACTGATTGGTCGCTGATTGGTCACCGATTGGTCGGCCTCATACACTCCTCTGTACAACGCCCAGTTGGTAAAAAGTAAAACACGCCCAGTTGGTCATTAAGAAACTCATTAGCATAAATCTAAACTAGCTCATAACTTGCTAAAAAATGATCGTTTTTCAAAATAAAAACCACTTCTGTTATCTACATTACAGCGCCAATCAGAATATGTAGGAGACGGGGCACTTATAATCTGGTGACAGAGCCTCTTTATGGCCCTGTTCACACAGAGTTTTTTGACGCGGAAACCGCGCCGCAAAACTCCTCAAAAACCGCCCGAAAATGCCTCCCATTGATTTCAATAGGAGTTGGACGAGGTTTTTTACCGCGAGTAAAAAAAACGTGTCGCGGTAAAAAGAAGCGTCATGACCCATCTTGAGGCGGTTTCCGCCTCCAAAACCCCATTTCAATCAATCAGAAAGAGGGAAAAAACGCCTCGACGAGTGTCTTGACGAGTTTTTTTCAAACCACTGTGCAAAAACCGTCTGGAGCAGCATTTGCAGGAGGAATTTTCCTCCTGCAAAAAACTCTGTGTGAACACAGCCTAAAGGGGCAGCATAACCAATGTCTGATCAGCGGTGAGAACAAAGGGGGCGGTGGGGGGGGGGGCACAGCGCTCAGTAAAGTGCAACGGTCTTCGTAGTTTTCAGAGAAAAGCCTAAGGGTCTGTTCTAGACATAGGTTGGGGTCCCAAAGGACCCTAACAAACCCTGCACTATTTACAAGAAGGGGCCCCGCTCATCACCTCCAAACTCAAGTGAATGGGAGATACAGAAGATGGAGAATGACGGCACACGTGCAGCCAGGAGTGGGGACCAGGCACCCCCGTTATGAACATCAGAGGGGGCTCAGCCGTCAGACATCCCCCACCACACTGTGGGGATAAGACCCGTGTCATGTGATCATTCATTGCATATATAACACACTCCGCTATACTCGGATAACAATCACTTCCATCAGTTCTCGCACCCAGTGGGGAGAAAAATCTAGTTTCGCCATCGCCGAGACTTGGTACCAATCTCATAAGACGACGTAGCCGGAATGTTTTGGGAAAAATGGTAGAACCTGGAGGAGACCCGGGGGGGGAAAACAAAGTTTTTGCAGCTGTCGCCCCTCGTAGGATTCAAAGCCAAGACCCCGGCGGCGCTGCAAAAAGACAGTGATAATCACCGAGCCGCATGGGAACGGCCGCCAGGGTCTCATTAACCCTCTGCTGACCAGATTCAGCCATATTTATCTGCTCCATCATCACACACCAGGACAGATGCTGAAACACAGAGCGGAGATGAGAGGAGCGGCTACAAGTGTTCCCCTGTCTGAGTCACAGACCTGCGGCTGAACACGAGCGGCTCACAACGCAGGTGGAGTGTTACTTCCTGCACCAAAGTCATTTTCCAGTTGAGCTTTTGCTGTGATTTTCCTATTTACACCATCAGCGAATATTTAAAGGGGTTTTTCCATTTTAAGCGTGCACGATAGGTGGAGGTCCCATCTCTGAGACCCGCACCTATGTGGAGATTGGGGGATCCCGAGCCGGGTCCTAATGAATGGAGAGGTGGCCACGCGGGTCCTCCGCTCTCCCCATTCATTATTACGAGGTGCTCGACTGTTCCCAGAACTCCCATAGAAGTGAATGCGCGGCCACCTCTCCACTCATTCTCCGCCTGGATGCAATGGCCGCCTCACTGGGCGGGGGCAACCGTTCTCCCCTGAGGTGGGGGCCGATATCTATCGCCTATCCCACGGATATGCCAGAAATATCTAAGATGGGAATACGGACAAATGAGGGAGTTGGTATAATAGCGATTCCAGGCAAAGATGCGGAACCGTCCCATAAACCTTCAATCATTGGGATATTGAAAGTGACCGCCTGCTTAAATAACAACTCCATAAATAACCCGCGCCCTCTGAATTGCTAGGATTAGTTGCAGGACTGATCTCTACGAGGACAGGCCGCCTGTAGCAGATCCAGATCACTCCTTTATCCAACGGGGGCAATTCCCATAAAAATCTAGATATGGAATTGTTATTTAAGCAGTTGCCCATTTGCCACAGAGAAATGTCGAAGTGGAAGTTCACCTTCATAAACAAGAATAGATCTTTGAACGTACAACGCCATTCCTAGCACCTGTCCTTAACGGGAACGGAGGAGTTCCTGATTATCAGATATTCTGGATTATCGGACAGTCATAGTAAAGTATATAGAATTTACTAGTAAAGGGCAGAACGAGCCTTAAGAAAACCACCAAAAATAAAAGGCCAATTCAAAATTTGCTGCTATAATTTTCAGAATTTCTGGATTGTCGGATGCCGGATTAAAGGAATTTCACTACAGGAATGAAGTCAACGCTGCTTGCCAGACAATCCTAGCACAACCTTCAATGTGGAGGAAATATTCAGAGAGCTCCAGACATCGTCCCGGACTATTATACTCCGTTATATAATGACTTCCCCTATCATGTCCAGAATGGACTTATTTTTCTAGCGAGGGACGCCAGACACTTATTACGTGGTGACTAATCGGTCAGCGATCTCTGCGACACAAAAAAAAAAAGGTTTCATTTCACCTTCGCCATCGTATCATAAAAAGTTCAGCAAGTTTCCAATGCCCTTTGTGTTTCAATTCACTACCATTTTCAAGATCTCTGCTTGCAGTCAGGCTAAACCTCTAAAGACTTAATACCTTACACAGCTGAAACTTTGTTACAATTGTATCCAATCTACAATCCTCTGTAAGCTAAGCAGCCCAGACTCCAGACTGATAAATTTTACCTGCACTGATACATTGTAACAAACAATCAGGACAAGAGAGAGATGTGTACTGCTGATGTATTTACCTCACAGAGGATTGCATAGACTGGATACAATTATAACAAAGCCTCAGCTGTTAGAAGTATTAGGTCCAGGGGTGTAACTTGGACCCCAATGAAAAATCCATAACCGGGCCCCCAACTATCATACGCCATTTATAATACTGGTGCCTTATGTGGCAGAGAGGCCTTTTGACCCCCCCCTAAACATCAGGGCCCAGGTGCGACTGCTACCTCTGCACCCCTATAGCTATGCCCCTTAGTCTGGGTCTTTAGTCTCTTGCTGTTCCCAGTCACTGACAGCAAGCAGAGGTCTAGAAAATAGTGAGGAATTCAAGTACACAAAATTATAAAAAATTGCGGAGTGTTTTATTATGCATGGATCTAACCGGAAACGTCCCTTAAGAGGTTAAATGTAGTCCCTATTCCTTGCTAGAATTTACTAGGACTATTCTATCATTTGGCGGACAAAACAAAAAGGAAGCGTCTGCCACCGTTTTTTCCAGAGCCACCGACCAGGACTGCAATGTATTTATTCTTGCTCCGCGTTACCCCCGGCTCCATCCACCTCCTCCCCAGTGTTTTCCCAGTGCTTGCATTCTTAGGAGATGAGGGGACTGTTTTTTTGAGAAGGAGCGAGCTCTGGGGACCAGCGTTCTGCTGGGCGAGGCGTCCAGATCTACTGGTGACGGAGAGGAGGAGGCCGCCAAACGGTGCGAAATTTACAGCCAGTGCCCTCCAAGGCCTACGTTACAGCAGCTCCAAGTCTGCAGACGCAGCGACGTGCGGAGGAGAGGCTGCGAGTCGCGCTCCGGTGAGTGCTAGAAAACTTTATACGGCGGCGCTAAAGAAAACAGGTCTCCTGGAGACTCCACGGTCTTTGTCTGATAAGTAAATGCAAACATCGAGGGGTTCACCAACAACCTGGTGCAAAGAGCTCACGTCTGGCTGATGCTCGGCTGAGCCATCCACAATTCTTCTTCTCTGCCCACAAAGGGTTAATGTTGACTGAATTTCTGGGGGAAAATGACACTACTGGGAAAACAGACGTATGTCCAAACCCCACCCCCCAAGCTTTTCGGGATGACTGTAGGAATGGAGCATGCAGACTGGCACCTGGTGCGGAGGAGGAGATGAGCTGTGGGTGGGAGGGCAGGCAGGGAAGGCTCCACCAGATTGGATTATTTAAGATGCTGCAAAAGTTTCCTCCAGCAGATCAGTGAAAGGGGGAAAGCAAAGAAGTCACTTTCTACAACAGACGGAGGACCGAAGCTTCTCCACGAGGAAGACGTCTTGATCCCGATACCTGCGCTCCCCTCTCATCATGAACGTCCCGTACTTCGCCTGGATCGGCATCTTCATGCTTTTTCTAGTCGTTTCTCCTTCGGAGTCTCAAAAAGCTCCCAAGAAAAAGCCCAACGGTCCCAACGGGCTCCATAAGATGCCCGGCTGCTGCGAAGAAGTCAAAGACCTGAAGGTCCAAATCGCCAACCTGAGCAGCCTGGTGGAGGAGCTGAGCAAGAAGCAGGAGACGGACTGGGTGAACGTGGTCATGCAGGTGATGAAGCTGGAGAGCAGCTACAAGCAGGTGGAGACCCGCATGACCGATGCCGAGGAGAAGTACTCCGAGATGAACAACCGGGTGGAAATCCTGCAATCCCGCGAGCAAGCGGCCCAGACGCAGACCCAGACCACGGCAGGTAAGAGGTGCCAGGTACTCCCCATCACATCCAATGATCCCGGTAAAGTGACGACCGCCTAGTAACCAACATCAACAGACGCGCAAACACAAGGGCAGGAGACGCATTCCCCGTAAACACCTTCCAGCAGGGACTTGCTCTAAGACTCTTCCCAGTGACATTGCGTGCACAGAAGAGGCACCGAATACCTCCCCCCTCCCCTCATACCCCTCCAGAGCGCAGATTAGTGTCAGAAATCTGCAAAACAAAATCTCAGACTTATTCCCTTGGGGGGTGAAATCAAAGAAGCTTTGATTTCTATTCACTGACAATCAAGTGCGGCAGAGTGGTGGGCGGAATAGCAGCATGGAAGGGAGAACAATTAGGACTTACTTTCTGTATATGGAGGAGGCTCACGAGACATTTCGCAGGTGTCTAGGGGCAGAATTTGACAGGCGGGAGTAACATAAATCTGCGTGGAAGGTCTGGATAGCTGGAGGGGGGTACAGGTGGTCCCCGCACACGCCCCAACACCTTTATTTTTTATTACCACTTCTCAGAAAATGCCTGGAAAGTGTGAATGATTTACAGCATAGAGGAGGCAGATTCTGGAGGGGGTATAAGGAGGAATTCACACAGCGCTCCCTCCATACCATGACTTGTGTGTTTTTTCCTCTTCGCAGACGCCATTTATGATTGCTCCACCCTCTACGAGAAGAACTACAAGATATCCGGGGTCTACAAGATGCCTGCAAATAGTTTCTTGGGGAGTCCGGAGATGGAGGTAAGACGTAGGGTAATATTTTTGTGCTGAGCGGTCACGTTCCTGCCTTCCTGGTTAACATTCGGATCCTTTGCCGTCAGGTGTACTGTGACATGGAGACCCACGGAGGAGGCTGGACTCTGATCCAGAGGCGTAAAGTGGGTCTGTCCTCATTCAACAGGGACTGGAAGCAGTACCGCGAGGGCTTCGGCAACATTCGCGGAGACTTCTGGCTGGGAAACGAGAATATCTACCGACTGACGCGCCGGCCGACCGTCCTGAGAGTGGAGCTGGAGGTGAGTGCGCGCTCCAGACACAATGAAAGCCAGACAGGGGCTTACAAGAAAAATGCTGACGATTTCTAATATACTTTGTGTTTCCAAGACCTCTGCTTGGTGTTCGTGAACGAATAAAATTCATTGTTTACATCCAGAGTAAACCTGTATAGACCTAATACTATTCACAGCTGAAGGTTTGCTACAATTGTATCTAGTCTTGGTCAATCCCCTGTAAGCTACACAGTCTGGACTCCAGGCTTATACATTTTAGCTGCACTGGTACATTGTAGCAAATTATAAGAACAGGAGATGTAACGTATATTGCTCATATCTTTAGTTCATTTGTAGCAAACGCTCAGCTGTGAGCAGGACGAGGTCTGTACGGGTGTTCAAATATGATGAACTGCTTGTATGCGCTATTCTGGCTCCATCTCATTTATTTTCCCCGTGGCTCCCTCTCGAGGGCTATTATACTAACACAAGTATATAATTTCTGTGTATACACACACACACAAGATGAACTAGACCACAACATTTTCACAGCTATATACAGCTTAGCAAAAGACTAAAGTAAAGTACGTATGAGGGTATGTTCACACGGCTTATTTTCAGGCGTTTTTCGGGGCGTAAATGCCCTGAAAAACAGCTGGGAAAAAAACGGAAGCTAACCGCCTCCAAACATCTTCCCATTGATTTCAATGGGAAAAACTGTGTTTCGTTCAGAAGAGGCTTTTTTTTTTTACGCGGCTGTTTAAAAAGACGCCCTGTAAAAAGAGGTCACTTCTAGAGCTGCTTTTGGAGCCGTTTTTCATTGAGTCAATCGAAATCAGAGGTTGTTTTCCCTTGAAAACCGCTCCGCATTTTACAGCCGTTTTTAGTTTTGCGTGTGACCATACCCTCATACCCAAGAGCTGCACTCACTATTCTGCTGGTGGAGTCACTGTGTACATACATTACATTACTTATCCTGTACTGATCCCGAGTTACATCCTGTATTATACTCCAGAGCTGCACTCACTATTCTGCTGGAGGAGTCACTGTGTACATGCATTACATTACTTATCCTGTAGTGATCTGGAGTTACATCCTGTATTATACTCCAGAGCTGCACTCACTATTCTGCTGGTGGAGTCACTGTGTACATACATTACATTACTTATCCTGTACTGATCCTGAGTTACATCCTGTATTATACTCCAGAGCTGCACTCACTATTCTGCTGGTGGAGTCACTGTGTACATACATTACATTACTTATCCTGTACTGATCCTGAGTTATATCCTGTATTATACTCCAGAGCTGCACTCACTATTCTGCTGGTGGAGTCACTGTGTACATACATTACATTACTTATCCTGTACTGATCCTGAGTTACATCCTGTATTATACTCCAGAGCTGCACTCACTATTCTGCTGGTGTGGTCACTGTGTACATACATTACATTACTTATCCTGTACTGATCCGGAGTTACATCCTGTATTATACTCCAGAGCTGCACTCACTATTCTGCTGGTGTGGTCACTGTGTACATACATTACATTACTGATCCTGAGTTACATCCTGTATTATACTCCAGAGCTGCACTCACTATTCTGCTGGTGGAGTCACTGTGTACATACATTACATTACTGATCCTGAGGTACATCCTGTATTATACTCCAGAGCTGCACTCACTATTCTGCCAATGTCAGAGCGGAAATCTCCCAGTATTCCTTGCTGGCTCAATACCTGCTGTGATGATTTACACTCTCTGTAGTGTCGGTCTTCACACCAAGATAAGTAATGAAATGAATTTACAAAAAGTGACTCAACTTTTTATGTAGAACATATGAATAGATCAATTGTAAAGTGGTATTCATTAAAAGGATTTTTCCATCGAACATATATAAAATATCCACAGGATGTGTCATAAATGTCCGATAGGTGCGGGTCACAGAGTTGGGCCCGCATCGATTGGACATTTATGACATATCCTGTGGATATGTCATAAATGTCCCTGATGGGAAAACCCCCTTAACGACCCAACTCTCGGCCAATCTCCTTAACCCCTTCCTGCGATCCGCCCAAAGACTTCCAATCATTCAGACCGGCATACAAGAATATTCTGAGTAGCTGCAGAGCGTATCTTTCTTTGTTCCACCACTGTCTGTCTATCATTAACTTTAGGATTGGCAGGGTCATGTCAGATTCGCCGAGTACGCCCAGTTCTCCGTTGATAACGAGCAGAACAGTTACCGCCTCTTCCTGGGCAACTACAGTGGAAACGCCGGCAGAGACTCGCTGCGCTACCACAACAACACGGCCTTCAGCACCAAGGACAAGGATAACGACAAGTGCCTGGATGACTGCGCCGGGCTGCGCAAAGGTAAGCGCCAATCAATAGCCACGACCAGTGACCCTTGTATACGTCCAGTAACTGCAGGGACTACTTTACCATATGTAACATTACGCTGTCCCCTACAGGTGGCTACTGGTACAACTGCTGCACAGACTCCAACCTCAACGGCATTTTCTACCGCAACGGTGACCACAGCAAGCACTCGGATGGCATCAGTTGGTACGGCTGGCATGGGTCCACCTACTCTCTGAAGAGGGTGGAAATGAAGATCCGTGCTCAGGACTTCCAGCCATGAAGGGGGCAACACAACCTGCTGAGCAGCCAATGACATTACAAGTGGCGCCCCCACCTGGCGCTATTACTTTAATATCATTTCTTGTAGAGTCCGTCTGCTCTGTGTATAGTTCCATATGGGAAGGCAGTGACATGCTGAATAATGGGAGCAGCAGTTAGGAAGCCGACGATTGAAAGCTCAATGAGCCGATCATGTAATGAAATAATCCTGTATCACCACCACACTGAGTGATGCAGAGGACCCCGGGGTGTAGCGATGACCCCCACACGACACCAGTACACCCTCGTACCTGAGAGGTGAACGGCAGACAAACACAGCTCCGAGATGTATTTATACAGGGAACCGACACCAGGACAACCACTAGGGGACAAGACCGTCCCATCACCCCCAGTACCAGACACTATATATCATGGAGACACTCTGTACATAGCTCATTCCCCGCGATGTGATGGTTTTTAGGTTACTGTAATGTCTTTTTAGTAAAATAAAGGATTTTTTTTAGTAAAAAAATAAAAAATTAAAAAAAGTCTCATTGTGTCACGTGGTCATTGTATAATGCAGGGATCCTATGAACAGCTGATGTGTGTCGTTAAAAAATACAAAGACAACTATTACAGAAAGTTACACACACACACACACACACACACACTTATTACGGAAAGTTACACACACACACCATTACGGAAAGTTACACACACACACTATTACAGAAAGTTACACACACACTATTACAGAAAGTTACACACACACACACACACACACACACTTATTACGGAAAGTTACACACACACACCATTACGGAAAGTTACACACACACACTATTACAGAAAGTTACACACACACTATTACAGAAAGTTACACACACACACTATTACAGAAAGTTACACACACACACTATTACAGAAAGTTACACACACACACACTATTACAGAAAGTTACACACACACACACACACACACACACACACACACACACACTATTACAGAAAGTTACACACACACACTATTACAGAAAGTTACACACACACACTATTACAGAAAGTTACACACACACACACTATTACAGAAAGTTACACACACACACACACTATTACAGAAAGTTACACACACACACTATTACAGAAAGTTACACACACACACTATTACAGAAAGTTACACACACACACACACACACACACACACACTATTACAGAAAGTTACACACACACACACACACTATTACAGAAAGTTACACACACACACTATTACAGAAAGTTACAAAAACACACACACACACTATTACAGAAAGTTGCAAACACACACACACACTATTACAGAAAGTTACACACATACACACACACACTATTACAGAAAGTTACACACACACACACTATTACAGAAAGTTACACACACACACACACACAAACTATTACAGAAAGTTACAAAAACACACACACACACACACACTATTACAGAAAGTTACACACACACACACTATTACAGAAAGTTACACACACACACACACACACACACACACACTATTACAGAAAGTTACACACACACACTATTACAGAAAGTTACACACACACACACACACTATTACAGAAAGTTACACACACACACACACACACACACACTATTACAGAAAGTTACACACACACACACACACTATTACAGAAAGTTACACACACACACACACTATTACGGAAAAATGTACACACATACACAATTATTACAGAACGTTACACACACACACACAACCGGATTGTGGACCCTGCCGATTACATGAAATCCCCCACACAGGAAGACGCTTCTTTCCATTGCACCGGTCCAGGAAGATGAACAGATGCAGAAGCAGCTGAAGTTCTCAGCAAGGTGACAAATGTGATCACCACTTCACACAGGTCCTCGAATCCCATATATAGAGGTCATCTTACTACATAGAGGGCTGGTCTCACTAACCAGACCCCCGTCTACGAGCTGGACTAGGCCCCATTCATAGAACACATATATATGAATTTAGATGGCTCCCATATACTAATACATTTCTCCTGCCGCTGCAAAAAAGCGCTGGCGGATTGCTGGGCCGACGTCATGATAAAAAGGGCCGGTAATGATGGCAATTTTATGCTTTTAACAAAACAAGCGATAAACTTAATTTGCAGATCACGCGAGGATCTTGTAGGAAACCGTTCACATCGGCGTCTCAGACTCAGACTATGTTCACACGCTAAAGTAAAAACGGCTGTAAAAGACGGAGCTGATTTTCAGCGGTTTTTAAAGCAAACTTTTCTTTGAGGCGTTTTTTTTTTAGCAGTTTTTCTATTGACACAATGAAAAACTGATGCAAAAACGGCTCAAGAAGTGACATGCTCCTTTTTACAAGTTGTTTTTTTTTTTTACGCGCCATTTTTTAAAAAGGCTGCGTAAAAAACGCCCCGTCTGAACGAAACGCCGTTTATCACATTGAAACCAATGGGCAGATGTTTGGAGGCGATCAGCCTCAGTTTTTTCAGGCATTTTTCGAGGTGTTTACGCCCCGGAAAATGCTGAAAACACCGCATGTGAACATCCCCGTAGTCAGATTTGATGGAAAGACTTGCACTACATGCAGAGCTATTCTACCCATCAAGACAGCAGACACTGTGGCAGAACCAGACTTCTCCATTATAAGGCAATGGCGTTTGTCAGGCGCTGGTTTTTCCCGTACAACAAATCCGGCGCTGCGTCCTGATTTCCGTTACAAACAGAAACCAGGATACAGATGTGAACAGAGCCTAAATTATTAAACTAATTCACGCTTGTAAGACAAACACTGCAATATTTGAACCTATATTTGTAGTATATTATACACGGTTTACGGTAATAAATATCTGGAGGTCAATAATGCACCAAAGTATCAGACGCGTCGCACTGACAGAAGGATAAAGGAGTCTGGAAAGCTGCAGAATAAGGCAGAGGTCAGAAGGAAATGCTCTAAAAATAGGGACGAGGGAAAGTGTGGGATTTGTGAAGACGCTATGTATGCACTCCGAAAAAAACAAAAACACACATGACAGTGGTGAGAGGTCAAATGTCAAAGACCACACGTATTGACTATGACCCCCATGCTCTGTGGGGCGCTCTTTCCTACCTGATGAGGGACTCCAGTATGGACGGGGTTGGTCCTTTCTGGAACTCCAGCTCTTTGTAATGTAGAGCTTTGGCGTAAGCTCGGCATTTTGATGCCCTTTCTCCAAGGAGGACCACGCCATTGTCATCTCGTAGCGGCAAGGGGCCCTAGAAAACAAGAAAAGAGACCGAGGTCACATGGCTTAGTGATCAAGAGATATAACATAGGCCTAGATCAGGGGTGCACAACCAGAGGGGCCACAAAGTAGAAATCATTCAAGTTTACCACCAAAATATTATCATTGACCAACAACATCTGCAATATAAAGGTCACCTAAATTGTACCGCTTTTCTCCCTGCGTGTCTGCACTTCTGTGCGGTCTGCTCGTTACATTGGGGTTTCCGCAGCCGGCACCTGCAGACGCTGGATACGGATTCTAAGCTGTCGGGCAGGGGGTCGCCAGCCTTACGGTACTCCAGCGGTTGTGAAACTACAACTCCCGGCACGCACTGACAGAAAAGCTTTATTACGCCAGACAAATGCTGTCAAGGCATGCTGGGAATTGTAGTTACACAACAGCTGGACTGCCGATGGTTGCTGACCACCTGCTGTAGGGGGTTCTTAGGAGGAACCATGTCAATATGCGCGGTGCATCTCAGCACTGACTATGTCTCTCCTCAGCAATGACATCTGCTGGGCACAGTAGAGGAGAGAGTTCAGACACCAAGCGCTGAGTGGCAGAGCTGGCGAGCGCTTACACCTGAATATACTCTGTAGCCTACGAAGTGCGTGCCCTGGCATATGTAATAAGGAAGCGTCCATCCCCGTGCCTGGTCCAGTAACACAGAATATGCCTGTGTCTCATAGAAAAAATAAACAAGTGGCACAATATGGGCACCATTCTCTAGCACTGGGAAATGGAGTGGTACTAATCTGAAGTTGGAGGTGCACTTTAATACAGGAAAATCAAGTGCAGTGCAGTGTGGCATGGGAGGACATGATCTCCTATGGATGGACGGCATGCTGCCCTGCAGAAGATCTTGACTATATGTTACAGGCAGTATGATATAAATGCTGTGTTTTCCACTCTAACACTTACCATATCCGTCCTGTATGATTTATTACGGAATACCAGTAAAGAATGATATTGAACAGCTACTGGACACTAGATAGGGCAAGGTCTACGGACAAGCACAGGCCAGAAGTTCTTATTTCTGAACAAGTGGCACAAAACTAGAACACCTACGTGGTCAGCACAGGGGTCAGAAGAATTAAATAGTGACGACAATGTGACGGAAAGAGGGGGAGCGTGCTTACAACTAACCACAAGTCGACCAACATACACACCAGTCTCTATGGGTGCACAATGTACTACGTGGGTCCATAGAAGGATATCCATATAGCGGTGACTGCCGATATCTCAGCTCAGGGACTGCACGTTGAATTTAGAAAATCTAGAAGGAGGGAGACAACGTCTCTCCTGCAAGTCCTACTACAACTGATCAGCTGCAGCAATAAAGGCGGCTCCCGTTCTTAAATGGCTCAGCGCAACCATGGTGACAAATTCCTTTAAATGGGCACCATTTAATACCACATTCCTCCTGCAGAAGCCCCTGACTCACGGCCGGGGGATCCTTATTTAGAAAGTGAATATTGCACTATTGCTTACCTTATCACTGTGCTCCATAAACTCTGCCAGATTCAGCAGGGTCTGAGTGACTTCAGCGATGTCCTGTGACGTCAGGGCCAATTCGATACTGCGGATCAGCTCATCCTGTTGATCTTCATTCAGCTCGGACCAGCATGAAAGGAAGGCTGCATTAAACAGATCTCTGCATCCGAAGAGAAGAAACATTCAGCCATGTACAATTGGTAATTCTATTAAATAAATCAAGCGGCAGAGGACTGACCTGGCCAGCGGGTTATAGGCTTGTGCCAAAGACCAACACGAGCGAAGAGCCGGAGAGGACGAGTCTTTAAGCAGCTCCACACTTAGTCGTCTCAGCCACTCCAACCAGTCGTCTTTGGAGACCCTGCGAGCTGCTCCCCAGGCCTGCAAGTCAAGAAACCCCAAAAGCTTTAAGAACAGATCCTAAGATCTGATCGCTCCAGACAAGAGGATTTCCTATATTACCTTCTGCAGGTTGGTGGTGCTGACATGCAGCTTCTTCATGGGCCCACTATCCAATGGGCCACTGGAAAAGGGTTCTCCTAAGTTTCCCCTCAGTGTCCTGTGCTGATATATCAAAGGATCTTCTTCTTCATCCGCAAGCGTAAACCCCTAGTGATAAAAAAAAATATATAAAAATTTAGAAGATCCTGAACAATGAACGATTGACAGCCCTGCGGAGATGGGAATACCCCTTTAAAGGAGTTTCAGCCACCAAAAATCGATGGCCTGTCCTCAGGATAAGCCATCAATAGCTGATCGGTCGTGACTACCTGGACCCCCGCCGATCAGCTGTTTGAAAGGGGGTGCGCATTTCTACTTGCTCACTGTAAATCGTTGAAACACACATAGTGGCCATTCACAGGTATTGCAGCCTTTTCTCCCATTCACTTCAAAAGGGAGAAGGCGGCTGCAATACCTGTGAATCGCCGCTAAATGCGTGTCGACAACTCACAATGAGCAAGAAGAGATGAAGGGGAAGCAGCACGAGTGCTGCATCCCCTTCAAAACAGTAGTTCGGCGGGGGGTCCCGAGCCATTAGCCATTGATGGCCTAGTGGCTGGAAAACCCCTTTAAAGAGGATTTGTCAGCTGAGAATTTTTCCTTTTTTTTTTTATTTATTTTTTTAAGAACGCTGCATTGTGCAGTGCCTCCGTTATTCTTCCTGGAAATGTATTAATAAATTGACACCTGGGCATTCTCCCACACCCCTTGTCAATCTGGTGTGTCCATACACACTGAAACTGTCGGCAATGATTGGATAGTGTCAGACTTTGTGAGGAAACGCTACCTTCAGAATCCGGCAGGTCAGGATCTCATATCGCTGGTGTAAAATCCTGTGACGCAGCAGAACCTTATTCACCATTGGTATAAATATCTGGTACTGGAAAGAGAGAAGAAGAAATACACGAGTCACTCCATTTATTTGCATCAAAATAAGAGACTCTTCTTCAGGATCACGCAGGATATCACTGTACCTTCTTCCCCAGCTGAAAGACTAATGAGGAAAGTGTGTCCATGGCGGTCTGTCTGAGCTCAGGGCTGACGTCTAGTGTACGGACTATCGGGTGGATGATTCGGGAGGCATAATCCGTGAAATCTAGCGATTCTGTCAATCGATCCACAGTTTCTAGCGCCACCCTGAAGGGGAGAAAACAAAATCTGGTAATTACCTGCAGTATAAAATGATGCTATGGCAGGACAGTGCTAAGGGGTGACCAAAGGAGACATAATGAGAAGACGTTGCATCTTGCTATAGGGCAAACGTCACCCTACAGATCTTTCCACCAGCAATTGAACGCTATGTGACCGTCATATTGCACCAGCAACATACATGGGTCACCATAACATAGGATTTCAGCATCCGCCCAAAAGTACTTTATATAAGAATCCGGGATCAACCCTCAAAACCTTTATGTATTGGCGTCTGTGGAATCAGTTAGAGGTTATTGAACATCTCGCACATATTTCTCCAGACTGAAAGCTAAACCATCTGTGCCTGTCCAGAAGTGTTACCAATAAACACGAGGCTCGGCAATGATTCTCTGAGGCGAGTCTATTACTACTGGACACATAGAAAAGTATTACTTCACCACTGTGTATACAGCATACCTGTCCCTTACATGTATACTGCGGGTAGTCAAATGGCAATTTATATACGGCTATAAAACCAGACATCTGTGGGAAATTTTAAATGAGCATATCACCGACTTGTACGATACAGCTTTACGAGTCTATAATGTGGGCCCGGCTCCCCCTGGGGGTCAGGAGAGGGAACTGTGCACTATTTATGGCCATACTTAAAAAGGTATTTTTTCCAGGACACACATTGATGGCCTATCCTTAGGATGGACAATCAATATTAGATGGGGGAGAGTCCGACTCCCGGCAGCCACGCCAATCAGTGAGCGCCACATGTTCATGGATAACCGTACACAGCGCCGTATATTTGGTAGTGGCTGTGCTTGGTACTGCATCTCAGTCTCATTCAAATGTACAAGGCTGTATCTGGTAAACAATGAAGTAGTGGAGCACTGTGGGTCTTCAGTCAGCTGATCGGTGGGATGATGGGAGTTCCTACCAATGTGATATTGATAGCCTATCCTGAGATAAGCTATTATAGAATAGTTTCGGAAAACCCCTTTAATCCCCCCCAACTGCTTCCTATGTGTTGTTACTACAGCATTTCATTATTATTTCCTGCACACATTATAATCTAACTCCATCTTATACGAAGCCAATGAACCTCTCCGGAGTAGAAACAGACATTTAGCATCTGAACCTCTGGAGGAAGTGCAACAAGACAGAAGCTGCCGCTGCCCGTGAGAGAACGTCTGCCTGGAAAGTAAGCAAAGTGTTCAGGGACTTCTCAAACGCATCTTTTAGTGCGGGTACGTGCACCCCGGGGGTAAAGCGACCAATGTTGGCTTTTTATATGCACGGTCGACTATTATATTACTTAGAAATTACAGCAACGACACCAAGAGATGACACAAGCCCTTTAACAGGTAACCATTGTCCTAGACAGAATGGAGAGGTCGCCGGAGTATATGAGGATATTCTTACTTTCGTGCTTGTAAAGGTGAATCCGGGGCATCGAACAGCTTTACAATAGGTGGTAAGAGGAGATGTAGGTAATCGTCCAGATTAGCCCCAAACATTTGTATCGCGTTCAAAAGCTGAAAAAAATAAATTAAAAAAAAGGTAAAAACAAAATAAACAAAACATTAATAAATGAAAAATATATTAAAGGGGTTTTCCAAAAATGTGTGACTTGAAAAACCCCTTCTTGTGTGGTGTGTCCCCCCCCCCCCCCCCACTGCCAAGACATCCCCAATCCCCCCCCTGGGATTGGCTGGTATTGCCGGGGGATGTTCATCGAGTCCTCATTTGCCCTGTAACATAAAAATTAATGATTGCCCCGCGCCCGCGGAAATTAACATTGGAGTAATGCACGGAGGAGCCGGGTCAGGAGAGGGGTCTTGGCAGTGATAAAGTGGGGACCCATCCTCTATCACATCTATATACTGCAACAGGCATACCGAGCCAAAAACCCCTGTAAGTACTCGGCACTTTCCGTAGCTTCCATTCCAGAGGGACCACAAACGAATGTGCAACCTCCTCACCACAGACGGCCGGGACCAAAACCAGCCCGTTCTTCACATCCGGTTATTACAAGTCCCCCTGTTGACTGCTCGGAGAAAACCCCTTTCAAATTTAGAGTCAGATTCTTTCAGAAATGTCTGCGACTGTCCCACGCATCTGAATGGGGCTGGCGGAAATCCACGCACCTGAGCGGGAACTGCCCAAACACATGCATGGAACGGATATTCAATGGCAGAAATTTCTGCAACAAATCGACCACGTGTGAACACATCCTAACGCACAGACTCATACCTCTTACCTTAATGGTCACGGAGCGTCCCGCGCTGCTGTCGTGCATAAAAACCCGCAGCATGTGAGGGATGAGCTGAGGCAGGTAAAGCTTGAACTCTCCTCCTAGCGCGAGGACGATCTGCTCGATGAGCAAAATAATGGTGCTCTGAATGGGATTATTCATAGTCCAGTAATCCTGCCAGGAACAAATGAGAGATTAACATTACTTGGCCATACACATCAAACTTCAGAGATGCCCTTCAAAATATAGTCCAGCATTGCCTGAATAGCAATTCCCTATTTGGGTTGTATACGATTAGTAAAACATCTCTGTAATTGCAGCTCATCCTCAAATCGCGTCAATGGAGCAGAGCTGCAATACCAGATACAACCCATGCACAGGGGAGGCGCTGTTTCTAGAAGAAAATTTGCCATGTTTTTTAAGCTCATACAACCTCTTTCATTTCTCACCCATTTCGGATATTTCATCCACACGGCTGAGATTTTTCCCAATGACATACAAGCTCATACAGAAGTCATGGCTGTAATCGCTGCTGAAGCGAGGAGAATACTTACTCTGATCAAGGCGAAGATCTCATCCATGTAGGGACGGATGTGACTCCGCACAAAGGAAACCAACATTCCCAACTGCTGGAACATAAACTGCAGAGAACATGGGAGAGGGACAGGAATGGTTTATTTCTTGGCGCAAATCTAATCTTTACATGACATGAAACATTGTCAGCGCTCAGTGATCTACATGCAATGCAGAGAATATCGGAGCAGCTGTATCATTAGATACCATGAGGGACACAATCATATGAGGCTCTGTTCACACTTGGGTCGCGGTTTCTGTTTTAAACGGAACGAGGCATAGTCAGACTGGTCGAACGATAGATACCACCGGCGCCCCCGACAGGCCCCATTGACTTACAATGAAGTCTGTCGGTTGTCACCGCAGTTTCCGTCATTGCATCCAGCGCTATTCTTTCCGTCAGATTCACCGGGACAGTTGACAGTCCCTAAACAGAGCCGCCGACGGCAGTGTGAACATGGACTAAAACAGGCAGCAATCAACAGGTTCACAGAGCAACTGATCAGACTAAAGCTGGACACAGATACAATAATAAACCATCAGGAACTATTACCATTATATTGTTGGAAATAATATCGTTATAACTAATGGGAATACGTGGTGACTGGTTGAGGCCTCGTTCTAAATTATTCTCAGTCATTACTGAACAACATTTTGCTTTGTTTTTTTGTAACTAAAGAGGTTCAATATTCTGTGCTCATTCATCTCTATATCCATCTTTATAGTAATCGGAGCTTTGTTCTTCTCATACAAAAATCAAAATCTTCTGCATAGGCATAGATTTAAAACATTACCTGTTGACCCCTGCAGCCACCACTAGGGGGAGCTTACTGCATACTGTGAATACATTAAAGGGCTTATGTGGGGACCAAAAATTATCAACCTGAAGTCTAGTTGCCCGGTCTTCCTTCATGACGATACGACTCTTCGTCACGTGACCGGCCCTGCTGTACTCTATGTAAGTACGCACTACTGCTTGTATAGAGTACAGCGGGGCCGGTCACATGACGAAGAGTCGTATCGTCATGAAGGAAGACCGGGCAACTAGACTGCCGCTCCTCCGGATGAGCCTCCGCGGGCATAAAACGCAGCGAAATACGCTTTCTCTGCCTCCCATTGAAATCAATGAGAGGCATTTTTGGCCGTTTTTTGGCGTATTTTCAGACGTGGTTTCCGCGTCCAAAAAACTGTGTGAACTGGACCTTACATGTTCTGAAAAAAATATATATATATATGCCTAGAATAAAAAAAAAAAATGTGCATCTTTCCAAAATGTGCACTTTTGATCCAGGCAGCAAGACCCAAACACTGCCGTTCATGAAAGGGTTAAGGTCTTATGTTTTACCTTTATGCCTATACAGGGGACTTGGAGCTGTGTATCCGATAGACTAAACTCTGACCACTATAAAAAAGTATATTAAAGAGGCTCTGTCACCAGATTTTGCAACCCCTATCTGCTATTGCAGCAGATAGGCGCTGCAATGTAGATTACAGTAACGTTTTTATTTTTAAAAAACGAGCATTTTTGGCCAAGTTATGACCATTTTCGTATTTATGCAAATGAGGCTTGCAAAAGTACAACTGGGCGTGTTGAAAAGTAAAAGTACAACTGGGCGTGTATTATGTGCGTACATCGGGGCGTGTTTACTACTTTTACTAGCTGGGCGTTGTGTATAGAAGTGTCATCCACTTCTCTTCACAACGCCCAGCTTCTGGCAGTGCAGCACTGTGACGTCACTCACAGGTCCTGCATCGTGTCGGCACCAGAGGCTACACTTGATTCTGCAGCAGCATCAGCATTTGCAGGTAAGTAGCTACATCGACTTACCTGCAAACGCCGATGCTGCTGCAGAATCATCTGTAGCCTCTGGTGCCGACACGATGCAGGACCTGTGAGTGACGTCACAGCGTGATCTCTCGAGAACATGGCTGTGTCTGCACTGCCAGAAGCTGGGCGTTGTGAAGAGAAGTGGATGATACTTCTATACACAACGCCCAGCTAGTAAAAGTAGTAAACACACCCCGATGTACACACATAATACACGCCCAGTTGTACTTTTACTTTTCAACACGCCCAGTTGTACTTTTGCAAGCCTCATTTGCATAAATACGAAAATGGTCATAACTTGGCCAAAAATGCTCGTTTTTTAAAAATAAAAACGTTACTGTAATCTACATTGCAGCGCCGATCTGCTGCAATAGCAGATAGGGGTTGCAAAATCTGGTGACAGAGCCTCTTTAAGAAAATAATCACCACAGAACTCTGAACCCAAAAAAATAGCGTTCAGAGATGGACATTTATTTTAAAGAGGCTCTGTCACCAGATTTTGCAACCCCTATCTCCTATTGCATGTGATCGGCGCTGCAATGTAGATTACAGTAACGTTTTTATTTAAAAACGATCATTTTTGGCCAAGTTATGAGCAATTTTATATTTATGCAAATGAGCCTTTCTAATGGACAACTGGGAGTGTCTTGTGTTGGTTACATCTGGGTGTGTTTACTTGTTTTACTAGCTGGGCGTTGTGAATAGAAGTGTATGATGCTGACCAATCAGCATCATTCACTTCTCATCGTTACCACCCAGCTTCTGGCAGTGCAGACACACAGCGTGATCTCGCTCGTCCGACGCGATGAAGTTCCTGTGGGAGGAAGTGACGTCACAGCGTGATCTCGCGAGGACACGCTGTGTGTCTGTGCACTGCCAGAAGCTGGGTGGTAACGAAGAGAAGTGTATGATGCTGATTGGTCAGCATCATACACTTCTATTCACAACGCCCAGCTAGTAAAACAAGTAAAAACGCCCCGATGTACACACACAATACACGCCCAGTTGTCCATTAGAAAGGCTCATTTGCATAAATATAAAATTGTTCAGAACTTGGCCAAAAATTATCCTTTTCCAAAAAAAACAAAAACGTTACTGTTCTCTACATTGCAGCGCCGATCACATGCAATAGGAGATAGGGGTTTGATCATCTGGTGACAGAGCCTCTTTAAAGGGGTTTTCGCAGGATAGGTCATAAATATCAGATAGATGCGGGTCCCACCTCTGGGACCAGCACCAATATCTAGAACAGGGCTCCCTAAACCCTGTTCTACCTCTCTCGGTTCCCGCTGCCTCCCGGCCACTTTGCGACTTCCGACCATGTCAACAGGAACACAGCGGAACGCGCTGTTTCCGTAACTCCCATAGAAGTGAATGGCAGTTACGGAAGCAGCGTAGCACACGAGCTCCGCGGTTTTCGTAATTTCCAACCATGTAATCAGGAAGTGGCCGGGAGGCAGCAGGAAACGAGAGAGGTAGAACGAGGTTTAGAGGACCCCGATCTAGAGATAGGGGAGGGTCCCACAGGTGGAACCCAGGCATCTGACATTTGGCATGTCCTATGGATATGCCATAAATGTCCCTGATGGGCAAATCCCTTTAAATCCATAAAATCTATCAAATTTAGCCTGGTATTTCATTGGCAAGCAGATTCCGTAATCAGTACCTTCAATGTCTTCCTTGAAGAAAGATCTGCAGCGTGACTTACCTGAGGCGACATCAGCCCTGTCCTCTTCCAGGCCGAAATCCAATGACAAAGCACAAGAGAGGAAAGGAAATCTCATTAGACGGATGGAAGTGAAAACAAAACGTCATCATCTGCTATGAGTATATATTCTGCACGGAGGGTCTTAATCGCACATTTTTTACGATTGGAGACAAATGTATTAATAATAACAAAGACTTAGAAAAAAATCAATTGAAGCTCAACAATGGTTAGATGTGCTTTGTGGTTAGACATAGTCAAAGGGGTCGCATTATGAAAAAAGAAGGATTGTAAAAGTAAGTCAGGTGGAGGGGGTCGGTTACCAAACAAGTTGCCCAAAGCCCCAAGAGCAGCATGTGCTGTCCCTCTCTATAGAGTAGAATAGGAACATCGGAAACATACGAGTGCGCAGATTTGAGGCCCTTAGTTCTTGGCATCGCTGGGGGCCCAGAAGGCCGACCCTCACCTAACTCTCTTATAACCGGTTTGATTGACGGGTTATGATAGAAACAAAACGAGTTGTCCTAATCTGACTAGACCCCACATCTAGCGGCGTCCTCATCCTCAGATCCAGCAGACCTGGTTTTACTCTCAACCCCCGGACCTAATGCTCCTATCCCCAGTGCTTATAAGCTGCATATGTATTTTGTTCTGCCGAACACTGGAGTTTCTTCATAACTTACTTGAGGAGATGGTTGGTGAGACTGCAAAAAAAAGAACAGAAAAAAAAAAACAAAACAAAAAAAACTATTTTAGAGAATTGCTCACCCGGGCGCAACCTTATTCTAACAAGAAACTGCACTGTTACAACATTACAAAAGACATAATGAAGCACAACAAGCTGCGTCACCGAGTCACTGCTCCACCCAAGCAACTAGACACAAACCTCTTCTAATCTATCACCCTGAGTATTTGGTGCAAAGTTGTAGCGGAAGGGAAAATCCTTCCTGTTATCCTACTCTAGATGCAATAAATATAGTAGTTGAGATATAGTCAGTGGCCATGAAACCAAAAACACACAAGAAACGACTGCAGTCTAAGGCCTCGCACACATGACCGCGCATTTGCGGCCGTATACCATCCGCAATTCTCTATGGGCCATTGCACACAACCGTGGTCTCCACAGTCCGTGCATTGCCCGGAGCCCGAACCGCAAAAAAAATTAAAATAGGACATGTCATATGGTCCGCAATTGCGGTCCAGGCTCATTGAAGTCAATGAACATCTTGTGTGTGATTGCGGTCCAGGCTCATTGAAGTCAATGAACATCTTGTGTGTGATTGCGGTCCAGGCTCATTGAAGTCAATGAACATCTTGTGTGTGATTGCGGTCCAGGCTCATTGAAGTCAATGAACATCTTGTGTGTGATTGCGGTCCAGGCTCATTGAAGATCTTGTGTGTGCACGGTCCGTGATTGCGGACGGCCATGGATGACACTCCGCGGCCCGCCCGTGCCGTAATCACGGACCGCGCACACAGCTACGGTCGTGTGCATGAGGCCTTAGCAGGTAAATACTGTAAGGGGCGGCTCTACAGTCTACACAGTAAGATGTGGGAGCAGGCGAGACCCATACCTCTCTCGCGTTGTTGTCGCACAGGCGGATAACACTCAGAAAGGTCGGCATCACCTGGGGTAAGAACTGAACGCACTTCAGTCCTAGAGACTTGAAGATGAAGGTGATGGCTTGGACTACCATAGTATGATGGTTGGACAGAGACTGGTCCCTCAGGATCCGCATCAGAGTGACCACAGACACCGCCGGATAGAACTCGTCCAGGGGCAGGTTCCCCATGTTAACCAGCATCTCACTGGTGCTATAATCAGCTGAGGAAAAGCGGGAATAGAAACCAACATGAATAAAAAACAAAAACTCTCCAAAAGATGATGACCACAGCCCAAGTGCATTGTGGGGGGAATCCAGGCTCAAACCAGACAAGACTATCTGATAACTCTGGATCGTCCCGCAAATAAATCAAAGAGGATTCTCCAGAAAGACTCGGAGCCCAATGCAAAATACTGTGTAGTCCGAAATAACACGTCTCCTGATCTGGTAAAATTCTGGATTATCAGTTGTTCCCATGACAGACACAACCTTTGGCCCTTCAGATACCAGATTAGAAGGGGTTACGTATTATTTACCTCACACATGCGATACATAAAGTTATATGACAATTACCTGAATCCTGACTGGACTTGGATTCAGATAAGCTCAGCGCTGAAGCATCTCTGGACTGGTCGATCATGCCAATATTTACTTTGTGTTTGTAAGGGTCCAAAGCCCCCAGAAGACCCAGCACACGGATAGCCTAGAATGAAGAATCTGTGTCAAATGAGCTCCCAGGTTAACAGGAGTATCTTTCCCTTACAGGGGTATTCCCATCACATAAAGTGTTCGCATATTGATAGGATATCACTTTCTGATCGGTGTCGGTCCCACTGTCGGGACACATCGGCAATCCTGAGAATAAAAGGGGCTGTAGAGCTGCATCCCCTTCAAAGTTTTTTCCCTGAACGGTGTCAGTCCTGGCCCACGGCTGTGCAGGTAACTGCAGCATGGGCGCATTCACTAGGATAGAGCTGCACAGCGAGCGGCCAGGAGCGCTGCTGTGGAGGGAAAAATAAAGAAGGGACTGCAATGCGAAGCTTCATTCTCAGGTTACGTGGGTTCCTAGCAGTCAGACCTCAATCGATCAGAAATTGATGGCCTAAGGATTGGTGACTGGGATAATCCGTTTATATGGTAAGAAGTTAGCTTGACGGCGTGGTAGCTCACCTCCCGCCGGATTCCTTGGTTTTGCTCCGTTTTCAGGAAATTAAGCAGCACTTCCAGCAGAGAGGGATACTTCCTGTATGGCTCCACCACGTACCCCGTGCTGGCCACCAACTGCCCCAGGGTCCATAAGGCAACCTATTATGGGTAGTAAGGAGTCAGGAGACTACGGACAAGAACAATTTAATTTATTCCAGCTCTTGTCGCTGACATATCGTCACATACCTGTCTCTTTGCCAGCAAGGAGGAATCCTGCAACATGTCCATAATGATGGGGAAGAGTTCATCCATCCACTTCCTCATCTCTAATCCACTGACCTGGAAATGCAGAAATGCGTTGTGAATTTCCCGTTAATGGTGTCTTGTATACATTGTGGGTGAGAACAACATACAGTGCGTCATGTCTCTGATTTAGAGCTGGGCAATTATGACCGAAATCAAAATCACGATTAATTCAACATGCAACCTCGAGTACGGTTAATGAACGATAATTTAGGTGATGCACACTTTAAGGACACGCCCCTTTTTGCATGCTACGCCATTAAATTAATTTTTCCCTGAGCCGGCTGTACATAATATACCCCGACACTGCCCCACACAGTATAATGCCCCGCAGCTGCCCTCACACATAATGACACCATAGCTGCCCCAACACAGTATAATGCCCCTATAGCTGCCCCCACAGTATAATGCCCCTATAGCTGCCCCCACAGTATAATGCCCCTATAACTGCCCCACACAGTATAATGCCCCGCAGCTGCCCTCACACATAATGACACCATAGCTGCCCCAACACAGTATAATGCCCCTATAGCTGCCCCCACAGTATAATGCCCCTATAACTGCCCCCACAGTATAATGCCCCAATAGCAGCCCTCCACACAGTATAATGCCTGTGAGAATCCGGCGATACACAGTCAATGGTAGAGCAGGGACCTTAAGGCCCCTGCTCTACCATTGGATTGAAATGTATCTGCGTCCTGAGGATGCAGATACAGTTTAAACCAGAGGAAAAAAAATATTTAAAAAAAGTAGGAAAGCACAAGATGACGTCCGTTAATTGCGCTGAATTTCGGGTTATTTTTCTATTAATTGCCCAGCCCTACACGGAGTAGTCAGAAGTTTTTTTATAAATTA
This sequence comes from Rhinoderma darwinii, assembly GCF_050947455.1. Taxonomy (NCBI): domain Eukaryota; kingdom Metazoa; phylum Chordata; class Amphibia; order Anura; family Rhinodermatidae; genus Rhinoderma; species Rhinoderma darwinii. Next base: position 10,743,054 of record NC_134696.1, on the reverse strand, counting down.
CTAAGAATATTAACACCAAGAAATGTCCATTCTTACCTGAGCAAGCTCGCCAATTGTCGCCAAGACGTTTGTCACAACTCCGGGATTAGGATCTGGATCCCGCAACTTTAAGATCAAAGCCTGGGAATTAAAAAGAGAGAATTTGTCATCCATTTACCATTAGGGCAATCTGCAATACTACAGGTCTAGACTCCATGAATGCTCATAGGTTTTCCTTCCCTCCATAACTATAAAATATATAAAAAGTTATCAAACATATCAAGATAAATGTAGATCACGGATCTCCAAGAGAACCGTACCTTGAGAATGGGCTCCATGTACGGGCGGATCAGACGTGGGGCATTGGATACAAGGTGTCCTAACATCCGAGCGCTTTGCTCCTTGTTCCTTCCAACCCCGCTGTGCTCTAACTCTGTCAAAATCTGAAGGGGAGAGCAACAAGATTAGTTACGACATAGTCCAAAAAAAAAAAGTTATAGGATCATAAATAAAACACTATTGAACCCTAATCAAAAGGTAACCTTGACCATCTAATGTGGCACCTACATGGACAACTTTATTGTATCAACAGAATGACCTTAGGTGGGGACCTGAAAACACGATGAGTTGTTCTGTCACATCCAGAAGACGGAACGACTAAACATGCCTTTAGACTATCCATTTTCAAAGTGCAGCATCTTAAATGAAGGTCACCAGGTATTACTTACCTGGATGAGCATCTTACGAAGGAAAGGCATTACAAAGGCAGGATTCATGCTGCTGAGGCGGCCGATTGTGCAGATTGACAGTTCACGGATCTCAAAAACCTCATCATTCAGGGCCACAAACAAAGCCTGAAGATTCTCTGCCTGAGCCAAATGAGTATCAAAGCGTTCATCCAGGGACGCCAGTACACAGTAGCGGATGTCGGGATCTGCAAAACCAAGTAGAGAAAACTCCATTCTAAGTCTTGTTATAATTATAATGCTAAATATTTTGCTACAAAAAAAAAAAAAAGATTGATTGAATTATACCTGGGTCTGTAATTCCAACCACTAGGAGTTTGCTCAGAACATCGGCCACCACCTGCACAGCCGTCTGACTCACGTGGCCATGTCCACTAAGCAGCTGGATTGAGGGTGTGAGTAGACGGGAGCAGGTGCGTGCGGCCTCCATCCGAATTTCCTTGTGCTCGCTATTCAGGAAGTGGTCGGCGCAGTGGCGCACAAATTGGGTCAGTGAATGACCTGTAGAAAAAGATGTCATTACAGTAAGGCAATATAAGAGCAGGACAATGTGGATAATGACGGGAGAAGATGCAGAAACTTTTTTTCTACATGTATACACGGGTAGACTCCGAGAATATGGGAAATCCCTGAATACATCCAAGTCCAATGCTACAGCATGGCACCCCCAGCCGTAAGCTCAATACCTGGGGATCTGGCGTATTAATGGGGTTATCCTGATCGGACAGAGCCACCTAAACTGATTTCTTGCACAGTGACTTATTAATGTAGTAAACAAGCCAAAAAAATATTAAAAACAAAACATAAAAATGATGAAGTTGACTTAACAAACCTTTACCTTCAAATTCAAAGGTGCCTAAAGTGCGGAGCGCTAAGGTGATGCTGCCCACGTCACTGGATTCGGGGATATTGGTGAGGCTAGGAGAGGAGAGCTGTTGTGCCAGGCCTTTGGGCATCCCCGGATGTCGGAGTGGCTTGTGCATAAGAACCAGCGACAGCATCTTCAAGAGTCCATCCTGAATATCTTTCTTCAGCTGCGGGATGTGGCGACTCAAGTCATAAAGCACAGCTGTTAAGGCCGGGCTGGAGACAAAAACCACATCTATAAACCTTCACAATACATCATGGGATTACAGATATTTATATACTGGGTGGAGACCAATGGGAATTCATTTTCGTTACAACGTAACCTTCAATATCAGATTTAGCAATTTCTAATAACGACACGGTTGTATCTCTACAAATAATTCACTAGTGCTTGCGCGCTTTACATTGACACATGTAAAAGACAAAAATCGGTTCGGATAGTGCTATAAAGTTTTAACGGTTAATACCATCACACGAAGATTTTTATTTTGCTCAAAACATTTTTATTTTGAGTTTTATATATTTAATTTTTTTGTATTTTAATTATTTTGATATTTTTATTATATTTTAGTTTTGTTATTTCCAAGTTGGGACCGGTAACCCCTCTCGTCAAAGAACTAGCACTCGGGTTTCTTATCCAGCATCAAACACTAAAGCTGCTACTACTTGAGGGCACCGTGAGTGCCGGGTACTGAATGTGGTGACCCTCGTGCTAACAAAACCCTCTCCCTGCCTATCTACATACAACTAGCCCTACGCGTTTCTACACTCTTAGATAACTCTGCAGTGAGTCATCAGGGGCTCGCAGAGTTAATAGATTAGACCCTCTAGCACTCCAATTGTAATTGTATTACAGATAGATCAAGAGATGTATTAAACGTTACCTCAGGCCAACAGACAGCATTGGTTCCAGCAGTTCTTTTACTTCTTGTTGGATGGAAGGACCCAGTGCTCGAGCCAGCATACTTATACAAGTAAACACCGTGGCATCTACCTGCATAGACTTCTGCCTCCTAAGTGCCAAGACACATGAAATATTAAACTACGGGCAGTGCAGTTTACAGATTAAAACAAAACGTACCCATCGTTACCCGTGTCAAGCACAAATCAGTGGAAACTTTGTAATGTACATTGGGAGAATGTGTCAGAATAGACAGAAAATTCCTGCCCCCATCGCCATCCCCATGGGGTCACAGGGGGCTGTACAGGGGAGAGATGACAGACAGGCTGGGATCTTTCTTCCGGCTATCAATTGCAGCCCCCCCCCCCCCCCCTCCTTACAGGGACACAAGACCAAACATATTGTACATGTGACAACATAATCTTCACATGATGCCCATTACGTAAATAACGAAACCATCGACACTCACTTGTGAGCAAAATCCTTAGGCGGCAGAGCAGATTTGACATGCTCCAGGATTTTCGGCAGGTAACAACGTATCTCTGACCGCACAGCTACAGAGATCAGTCCGAGAGCTTGGAAGGCCACGGTGCGCTCCTTCTCTTTGCGCACACAGCTCAGTAAGTGGCTCATGGTTTCCGGGAGGTATTGATCCGCTACGAAATGTAAAACAAAGATCATGGTATTTAAAGAGGCTCTGTCACCAGATTTTGCAGCCCCTATCTGCTATTGCATGTGATCGGCGCTGCAATGTAGATTACAGTAACGTTTTTATTTTTAAAAAACGAGCATTTTTGGCCAAGTTATGACCATTTTCGTATTTATGCAAATGAGGCTTGCAAAAGTACAACTGGGCGTGTTGAAAAGTAAAAGTACAACTGGGCGTGTATTATGTGCGTACATCGGGGCGTGTTTACTACTTTTACTAGCTGGGCGTTGTGTATAGAAGTGTCATCCACTTCTCTTCACAACGCCCAGCTTCTGGCAGTGCAGACACAGCCGTGTTCTCGAGAGAGCACGCTGTGACGTCACTCACAGGTCCTGCATCGTGTCAGACGAGCCGGCACCAGAGGCTACAGATGATTCTGCAGCAGCATCGGTGTTTGCAGGTAAGTCGATGTAGCTACTTACCTGCAAACGCTGATGCTGCTGCAGAATCATCTGTAGCCTCTGGTGCCGACACGATGCAGGACCTGTGAGTGACGTCACAGATCTGCACTGTCAGAAGCTGGGCGTTCTGAAGAGAAGTGGATGATACTTCTCATCAGAAAGCCCAGCTAGTAAAAGTAGTAAACACGCCCCGATGTACGCACATAATACACGCCCAGTTGTACTTTTACTTTTAAACACGCCCACTTGGACTTTTGCAAGCCTCATTTGCATAAATACGAAAATGGTCATAACTTGGCCAAAAATGCTCGTTTTTTAAAAATAAAAACGTTCCTGTAATCTACATTGCAGCGCCGATCTGCTGCAATAGCAGATAGGGGCTGCAAAATCTGGTGACAGAGCCTCTTTAATATCAATAAATGGAATAAAACAGAAATCAGGCGAGCGCTCACACATTTGGCTGTTTCCGTCAGTGCCATAGACTTTAAAGCGTAACTAAACGTTCAACAAACTTCTGACATGTCAGAAGTTTTGATTGGTGGGGTTCAGAGCACTGAGACCCCCACCTATCACTAAAACAAAGTAGCGGAAGTGCTCGTGTGAACGGTCAGCTGCTTTGTTTTTTTTCCGTAAATCATCGTATCGAACTACGGGCTCAATAGAAAGTCTATGAGCCTGTACTCCGATACATCGGCTTTCCGGAAAAAGACGAACAGACACGAAGCAGCTGAGCGCTCACACGAGAACTTCTGACGATTCGTTTTAGGGATTGGTGGGGGGTCTCAGTTCTCAGACCCCCACCAATCAAAACTTCTGACATGTCAGAAGTTTGGTGAAGGTTTAATTACCCTTTAAATGGAGTAGCAGAGCGCAGGCTCGGCTGCCGCGCCATTCAGCTCCTGGCAGTGCTCTTGCAGTCAGACCCCCACCAAGCTAGCAGTTGTTACCTATCGAGGCGATAAATTGTTATTACCGGAATACCCCTTCAAGCAGGCAACAGTTCCAGGGGTAATGTCCTAGCGCTATGCCATAACATACTATAAAGGTCCAATTGGTGGGAGTCTGACCTCTGAGACTCACTTCCCGTTGGGGCTCCTGAACTGCAGCACAACTCCATTAAAATGACAGCGATGGTGCTGCAGTTCTCTGAACCTCAGGTGCTGGAAGAACCGCTGTGCAGGGATAAAGTAGCGTAGCAGTCACTTTATTCTGAGAATCGTTGGGGCTCACACCAGTTGGACCCCCACCGATCAGAAAGTGATGGCATATCCTAACAGTATGTTATCACTTTCTATGGTGGGTAAACCCCTGTAAGAAACCAAAAGTCCTGATAAACCTCTCTGAATTACCTGTAAATGACGAGGGCCTGAATGCAGCCAGACGGGGGAGAACATGTAAAATGGTCATCTGGATCAAAGGATTCTTGCTACTTCTGCACTTTAGGACCCAACGACAAATCTATGAAGAAAAAAGGAAAGACATGGCATATAATAAACATAATGACTAGTATTCAATGTAAGAGAAAAGGAAAGGATGATCCAGCGCTGATGATAGTTTAAAAGGGAAAGACGATTCCCATGTTTATTGAAAAAATCATTAAAATTGGAGAGGAGACGCAGTCTCAAGGCAGGAGTATCCGGGTATGTACCCAAGCCTACGCGTTTCGAACGCAGACTGCGTTCTTAAGCATGGCATTTCTTTGCGTTCTTAAGCATGGCATTTCTTTGCCATGATTAAGAACGCAGTCTGCGTTCGAAACGCGTAGGCTTGGGTACATACCCGGATACTCCTGCCTTGAGACTGCGTCTCCTCTCCAATTTTAATGATTTTTTCAATAAACATGGGAATCGTCTTTCCCTTTTAAACTATCATCAGCGCTGGATCATCCTTTCCTTTTCTCTTGCAATATACACCGCGGGCCGTCGCGGTGATCCGAGCGATACTTCTGGAGACGCAGAACCGGTGAGCTGGAGGTTTCCTCCCTTTCTTTATAGTATTCAATGTACTTATACGAGAAAGAATAGAAAAACCAAAGATTACAATATCTTACCTGGTCAAACTTTTCTTCTATTAGTTCCCGACATGCACGACTTTCAACCAAGGTGGACTTCTCTGGCGTTGGAGCTGCTCCGTATCCTAAAATCCCCTGCTGTCCTGTGTATCCCAAGAGGCTCAGCAAAGCATTTGTAGGTTGGGGTTGCACTGACTGGAAAGTGGCAAACGGGGTGATATGGCGAGGCTTTAAGCCGAAGGTTATGAGGTCCTTGCAGTGTTTGTCATGGACAAGTTGCTGCTGTGTAATTTCCTCCATCTCCTCCCTCAATCGCTGCATTAAAAGTAGAATAAAATAAGACGCGTTTTCAGTATTTATCAGAATGAAGTCACCGGGTGATAAACTGATCAATGTGGGATTCAGCTTCTTCCCGGGAATCCGGTTTATTGCCAGGGAAAGGGGAGCAGCCACTCATTAGTAATACATGGCACCCATTGCCCTTAATGGGGTATAAGGGAAGGCTATTATTCCACGTTACCTCTCCTTCCATGCTGCTGATCCTCACTAACTCATTAATAATCAAGAGGGCCCCATGGAGGCGATCATCCCGATTCATTCCTTTCTCCTTGGATAATGTCTCGTCAAACCCTCTCTCGGCTTCCTCGTATGTTTGCTGCACCAAAGAGATTTAACAAGGGAAAATAAAAAAGTTAACAAATTGTTCGATATCATCCTATTCAAGTATACGCTGCTTTAAGGTTTGTCTGATAAACGGAAGTGTGAATCTTCCCTTTAAGGATTCAGAAGGACAGGGGTGCACAACTTTTACCACGCCCAAGGTCCGCAGTACAACTTAAATATTTGCATTGGAGACATCTATGGCACATCCACAGTAAGTCTAATAGGTAGGGGTTCCCCTTAAACCTATCGGAAGAATAAGTGTCCCCTACTCGGTATTGCAGAGGAGAGGAGGTGGCCGCACGTGCATCTCCATTGTAGTTTATGAAAGTTTCAAAAATAGGTGAGCGTTTCACACCTCAGAGTACAATAGAGAGAGCACCACGCATGATTCTCCACCTCATCTGCTCTCTAAAGTGCCAAACGTGCTAGTAGGACACCCCTATCTTGTAAACATGTATGATACATCCTTTGGGTATGCCATAAATGTCTCAGTTGGGAATACCACTTTAAAAGGCGCAATCAGAGTAAAACGGATAGAGCGTTATTCCTAGTGCAGGGCCTAAGAGGGCGGAGCATGACACAGGGATCCAAAGAGCAACAAAGTCATGCTCCGCCCCCTCAGGCCTAAACTAGGTATAACACAGTAACCGTTTTGCCTGGATTGTTCTTTTACGGAGCAACTTGAGTCAACATTCAAAAACGTGACATTTTTCAGTATCATGTCAGACGTTTTAATCAGTGGTGGTCCGAGCACGGAGACCCCCACTGATCGCTGCAATGAAGCGGCAGAAAAGCTGTGCTGCTTCGTTTCTGATCGGCTTTCCTCTGAGCAGGGTACGGACTCACACTTTTTATTGAGCCCGTACACCGTTCGAGGAAAACCAAATCAGAAACGAAGTGGCACAGCGCTCACCCAGGTGCTTCCGCCGCTTCATTTTAGGGATTGGTGGGGGTCTCGGTGCTCACACCCCCACTGATCAAAACTTCCGACACGTCCCTATGACACGTCAATAGTTTTTTAAACTTTAGTTACCCTTTAAAAACAGAACTCATATCCCCACAGTTCCCAACAGCGCCAGGCACACTGTGCCCCATATTAAAGTGAATTAACTAGACAATCCCTTTAAAATGTAGGATTTTCGTGTATTCCAATATGAAGCGTTCAGATCCATACCCTGTACCACAGAGGTTTCTGTAGCTCCTTGGGTTCCCGTTGTGTGGTCAGGATCAGGCAGGCTCTCAGAGCGGCCACGGCTCCCTCCCTAATTGCCTGTTTTGGGTCCCACACACCATAGAAGATGTTGTCAAAGAAGGGCTGAACCTGCTGGAAGAAGAAGGTAGGGGCGCTGACCGCCAGCTCCCGCAGCACCAGAACCTGAAGAGAGGGACACAAGAGGTCAGTACCGAGGGTTAGATAAAGCCATACTATACAATGTGATGTCATGGGCTCTGTCTACATTGACTACATTAATAAAAGTCAAACAAAACATAAGGCTGGATTCACACGAGCATGTTCAGTCCATAATGAACGGAACGTATTTCGGCCGCAAATCCCGGACCGAACACAGTGCAGGGAGCCGGGCTCCTAGCATCATAGTTATGTACGACGCTAGGAGTCCCTGCCTCGCTGCAGGACAACTGTCCCGTACTGTAATCATGTTTTCAGTACGGGACAGTAGTTCCACGGAGAGGCAGGGACTCCTAGCGTCGTACATCACTATGATGCTAGGAGCCCGGCTCCCTGCTGTGTGTTCGGTCTAGGACTTGCGGCCAAAATACATTCCGTGCTTTACGGACAGAACACGCTCGTGTGAATCCAGCCTAATACTAACAAAGTAATGAAAAGTGAACTGACCCCCGCATGTCGACGTCCTTCATTGCGGTCAGCGCCAAGCCACTCCAAGGCACGTTTCACCTCAAACTCCACATACTCGGCCGTGAAAGTGTCCCCCGCCATAGCCAGGCGCCCCATTGCTTTGGAAGCCATCTCCATGACTGCGGGGTCACTGGAGGGCAGCAGGTTACGCAGGTAATTGGCAAATCTGCTGATTCGGGTGGCATTTCCGCCCTCTACGCCTATCAGGCTCACTGCGAGGAACAGAAAAACATCCTGAGCAAACAAATGACTGACTCCAGCTAGTGAGACAACGCGAATGGAAGTGTGAAGCTTCTTTACAAACATGACGTAAAAGTAGGTCAGACTCTCGCTATCATTTTTCTTGTGCAAAATAACATTAGCCACTGTGGAGAAAAGTTTCTAACGGGGGAAAGGGGATAGAAAGAAGAAGAGGATGAAAGTTGTAATCCTAAAAGTTGCCATATTCCGTACCTATAGCTAGAATTCCTCCTTTCCTCTCGCTCACATCGGAGCTGGAAACAAACTCAAAGATGAAATGATTCAGCTCATCGTAGAACTGTGTTGCTTCCTCCTGACTCACCTAAAAAATGACAGAGTTAATGTAGAACATAAAAAAAAAACAAAAAAAAACAGACAGTAATGTAAACTCTGGAAAGGTTCTCTACAACCTGCGGCTCGCCAGCTGTTACAAAACGACACACCTTAGCATGCTGCGGCATTACTGCAGTTTTGCAATGCGGTAAATTCTTGGCAGTTTACGGTACATTATACGTGGTTGGGTCATTATCAGGTCATGCCGCGAATACTCAAAGCAGTGGCGTGCCCATTCTGTTGCGGAAATTCTGCGGATTTCGCTGCTAAAAATCATTGTTGTCCGCAGCACATCTCACAGGGTAAACAGGAGATTTGCTGCTGACATTATGTAGACTGTACGGGGGCAGAACGATTGTATAAAACTATATTTTGTCCCCGTACAGTAATTGAGCGCTGATCGACCTGTAATCAATGGCGATCGACACTCATTATGGGCACGTAGCTGCCTCGGACAGCCCAGCTGTAGCCTTTGGATTGATGTTGGAAGCCAGAGAGAAACTCATGGGAAGAGCATCAGATCCAGGACCCCAGCGCTGCAAGGAAACAGTGCCGACCATTGAGCCGCCAGGCAGACTTGGCACTGCGGTCTATAATGTAAGCACTCTACAGACGAGGAATTTTCATTAGGGATATATTAGACCGTTAAGATTGATCTTGGGTGACAAGAAACACTTGGAAGGAAACGGTTTTACTCTGCACTTATTGAGCGTGCGGCAAGGTCCAAGAATTCAATATTCACACCCGACGTCGTGTCCTGGAGACATTTATAAGAGACGGACGGGTGGCTTAAGGGTATGTTCACACAGAGTTTTTTTACTAGTTTTTTGTTGCGGAAAAAGATCCGCAAAACTCGCCAAAAAACGGCCGAAAATGCCTCCCATTGATTTCAATGGGAGGCGGTTTTCTCCCGCGAGCCGGTTTTAAAAAAAGATGGTACATGCCCTATCTTCGCGCAAATACGCCTCTGACCTCCCATTGACATCAATGAGAGGCAGAGAAAACGTATTTCGTGACGTTTTATGCCCGCAGCGCTCAATGGACGAAGGGGCAAAAAACACCACGAAAATCGGCGTGCAGGCAGAGGAAAATCTGCCTCAAACTTCCAAACGGAATTTTGAGGCAGATTTTCCGCTTGCAAAAAAACTGTGTGTGAACCCGGCCTAATCTGTTTCCCTCATAACTGTACTAAATCCAGACCGTGGGTGTTACGCCCCTATAATCACTCACTTCTCGCAGCTCCGTGGTGACATAATGCTGTAGATCCTTCGCTGCCTTCGTACGAGCGTCTTCATTCTTGCTCCTCAAGCCATTGGCAAATTGCTGCAGCATAGTCATTATGCCGGACATGGTGGCGGTGATCATTGGTTAGCAGGAGTGGCGGTAGATTCTACAGGCGACCGCACGGGTCCCTGTGGATGAAAGAGATGTCAGCACATGGCACATAACAAATCAGACAACACAGTCTATATTCTTCCAGACCTAATAAATATTATACACACACACACACACACACAAACACACACACACACATTATATACATACATATATACACACACACACACACATCATATACACACACACACATATACATACATATATACACACACACAAACACATTATATACATACATATATACACACACACACACAAACACACACACATTATATACACACACACACATTATATACATACATATATATACACACACACACATTATATACACACACACACATATACATACATATATACACACACACAAACACACACACACACTATATACATACATATATACACACACACACAAACACATTATATACACACACACACACACACACACACACACACACACACACATTATATACACACACACACACATTATATACATACATATATATACACACACACACATACATACACACATTATATATACACACACACACACACACACACATTATATACATACATATATATACACACACACACACACACATATACATACATATATACACACACACAAATTATATACATACATATATACACACACACAAATTATATACATACATATATACACACACACACACATTATATACATACATATATATACACACACACACACATACATACACACATTATATATACACACACACACACACACACACACACACACACACACACACACACACATTATATACATACATATATATACACACACACACACACATTATATACATACATATATATACACACACACACATTATATACACACACACACACATATACATACATTATATACATACATATATACACACACAAACACACACACATTATATACACACACACACATTATATACATACATATATACACACACAAACACACACACATTATATACACACACACACACATTATATACATACATATATATACACACACACACATTACATACACACACACATATACACACACACACACATTATATACATACACACACACATTATATACACACACATATACATACATTATATACATACATATATACACACACAAACACACACACATTATATACACACACATTATATACATACATATATACACACACAAACACACACACATTATATACACACACACACACATTATATACATACATATATACACACACAAACACACACACATTATATACACACACACACACATTATATACATACATATATATACACACACACACACATTACATACACACACACATATACACACACACACATATACACACACACACATTATATACACACACACATTATATACACACACACACACACACACATTATATACATACATATATATACACACACACACATTACATACACACACACATATACACACACACACATATACACACACACACATTATATACACACACATTATATACATACACACACATTATATACACACACACATTATATACACACACACACACATATACATACATTATATACATACATACACACACAAACACACACACACATTATATACATACATATACACACACACACATTACATACACACACACACATTATATACATACACACACACACACACATTATATACATACACACACACACATTATATACATACACACACACACATTATATACACACACACACACACACACATTATATACATACATACACATATACATACACACATTATATACACACACACACACTATATACATACACACACACATATACACACACACACACACATTATATACATACATATATACACACACACACACACACACACACACATTATATACATACACACACACATTATATACACACACACACACACACACATTATATACATACATACACATATACATACACACATTATATACATACATATATATACACACATTATATACACACACACACACACATTATATACATACATACACATATACATACACACATTATATACATACATATACACACACATTATATACACACACACATACATACACACACGCATTATATACATACACACACATTATATACACACACATTATATATATATATATACACACACACACATTATATACATATATACACACACACACACACACACATTATATACACACACATTATATACACACACAGAATGAAGCATTTGGCAGCTACTTTAACTTCTGATTTACTAAGATATGGACATTAGAGGGAGAGCCCCACATGAGAACCATATACAGCCAGCGAGGACGTCCACTACAAACCACGGACAGCGTATCACCACAGGTGTCTGCACAGACAGTATATTATCACATAGGTCAGTATACGGACAGTATATTATCACACAGGTCGGTATACAGGCAGTATATACAGCGGGTCAGTATATTATCTCACGGGTCAGTATATGGATAGTATATTATCTCACGGGTCAGTATATGGATAGTATATTATCTCACGGGTCAGTATATTATCTCACGGGTCAGTATATGGATAGTATATTATCTCACGGGTCAGTATATGGATAGTATATTATCTCACGGGTCAGTATATGGATAGTATATTATCTCACGGGTCAGTATATGGATAGTATATTATCTCACGGGTCAGTATATGGATAGTATATTATCTCACGGGTCAGTATATGGATAGTATATTATCTCACGGGTCAGTATATGGATAGTATATTATCTCACGGGTCAGTATATGGTGGCAGGAAAGAACCCCTAATAAAATACAACTTTTTAATTATGCGAATAAAATGTAACAAAAGAAAAAAAAAAACACACCCGGGTAACAATATTTAGGATGATTAGGACCTTTAGATATGGAGAGGCGATGCAGCATTTATTCAATCTGTCAATAATCAGCACAGGATTTCATGTGCAAAGTATCGCGGCTCCTAAATAAAGCGTCTCCTGGGCTATCGGAGACCCAACTATTGCCTGTGATAGCCGCGTCCCTGAAGAGGACCAACGCTCTAAAGAGAGCGACCCCCGGTTGACTTTAATCTAAAGGCCCTTTCACACCGGCCAATTATCGGGCAAACGAGTGGTCATCGAACGCTCATCCCCGATCATCGCCCCGTGTGACCAGGGCAGCGATCAGCAGACGACGAGCAAACACTCCATCACCTGCTGATCGTAGCGGTTTAAATACTGAAACTATTATCATTGCCGGCAGCAGATCTAGTGTAAAGGTAGAATTACAGGCCCGACCTGTGCCGTGTACACGAGCGCCGATCAGCGAGACAGCTTGTTGATCGGCGCTCGTTTTCTCCCGTCACACGGAGCGGTGCATGGGGGGGGGACCAGCTCGTTACTCCGATCGCTCGTCCCCATACATTACCGTGTCGGCCCCGCGTCTCCCTGTTTACACACCAAGATCTGCTGCCGACAACTATAATATTTTATTCATTTCTAACGATACGATGAGCTGACGAACGAGCGTTTTCCTGATAATTGGCCAATGTAAAAGGGTATTTAGCCTGTGTCTATATTATCCGGGGACCAAAAATTGCATTGTAATAATATGTTCATGTGAATAAGTAACTTACTAATGTACTGGAATTAAAAATCCTGTGCTAAATGGTGCGGCTCAAACCTCATGAATTCCTCAGGAAGCGCCGGAGCTTTTCTAATAATGATGACGCTGCGACGCGGCCCCATGTGACTGAGCTCTTGCTTCATTGCCTATGGCTTGAGTCCTGAGCGGAGCATCAGCCAGCGCTTTGCTCGGGACTCCAGCCCTGCTCCTGAAATCTGGTCAATTCAGAGGTTTGCTATCGCTGGAGTCCCTGATCAGAGCATCAGCTGATACTCAGCCTGGGGACTCCTCAACTTCTGCCCACGTCACTGTCCATATATGGACAATGACGTCGGCAACAGTACTGAAGTCCCGGAGCAAGCTCAGGACTCAAGCCATAGGCAATGCGACAGCCCCTTGTGGTCGTGTTCACAAACATCACATGAAGCAAGAGCTCAGTCACATGGGGGCGTGTCGGAGCGTCATCATTATTAGAAAAGCTTCGGCACTTCCTGAGGAATTCATGAGGTTTGAGCCGCACCATTTAGCACAGAATGTTTAATTCCAGTACATTAGTAAGTTACTCATTCACATAAATATATACTTGCAATGCAATTTTTGGTCCCCGGATGACCCCTTTAAGTCCGACCTAGCTATAAAATCACTATCACCGTATTTTTCTTCTTTTGCTACATTTTATTTGCATAATTATTAAAAGTTATATTTTATTAGGTTTTTTTTTCCTGCCGCTACTATTTACAAAACGTTGCCGGCAGTGGATCTATGTAACGGAGAACAAGCTAACAAGTAAGGCCCGATGCACACGACCGTAAAAACTCTCCATAATTACAGACCCATTCAGTTCTATTGGCCGCGGACACCTTTCCGTATCGCTATGGATGGGGGTCCGTGCCGTAAAAACGTTCCGAAAATTATAAAACACGTCCATTCTTTTGCATTTTATGGGCCGTGCTCCCATACTTTGTGCATGGGGCCCAACTTGGTAATTAGTATACAAGCAGTAGATTATCACACAGGTCAGTATACGGGCGGTATATTATCACACAGGTCAGTATACGGGCGGTATATTATCACACAGCTCAGTATACGGGCGGTATATTATCACACAGGTCAGTATACGGGCGGTATATTATCACACAGCTCAGTATACGGGCGGTATATTATCACACAGGTCAGTCTACGGGCGGTATATTATCACACAGGTCAGTATACGGGCGGTATATTATCACACAGCTCAGTATACGGGCGGTATATTATCACACAGGTCAGTATACGGGCGGTATATTATCACACAGCTCAGTATACGGGCGGTATATTATCACACAGGTCAGTATACGGGCGGTATATTATCACACAGGTCAGTATACGGGCGGTATATTATCACACAGGTCAGTATACGGGCGGTATATTATCACACAGCTCAGTATACGGGCGGTATATTATCACACAGGTCAGTCTACGGGCGGTATATTATCACACAGGTCAGTATACGGGCGGTATATTATCACACAGGTCAGTCTACGGGCGGTATATTATCACACAGCTCAGTATACGGGCGGTATATTATCACACAGCTCAGTCTACGGTCGGTATATTATCACACAGCTCAGTATACGGGCGGTATATTATCACACAGCTCAGTCTACGGGCGGTATATTATCACACAGCTCAGTCTACGGGCGGTATATTATCACACAGCTCAGTATACGGGCGGTATAGTATCACACAGCTCAGTATAAGGACGGTATATTATCACACAGCTCAGTATACGGGCGGTATATTATCACACAGCTCAGTATACGGGCGGTATATTATCACACAGCTCAGTATACGGGCGGTATATTATCACACAGGTCAGTATATTATCACACAGCTCAGTATACAGGCGGTATATTATCACACAGGTCAGTCTACGGGCGGTATATTATCACACAGGTCAGTATACGGGCAGTATATTATCACGCAGCTCAGTCTACGGGCGGTATATTATCACACAGCTCAGTATACGGGCGGTATATTATCACACAGGTCAGTATACGGGCGGTATATTATCACACAGCTCAGTATACGGGCGGTATATTATCACACAGGTCAGTATATTATCACACAGCTCAGTATACAGGCGGTATATTATCACACAGGTCAGTCTACGGGCGGTATATTATCACACAGGTCAGTATACGGGCAGTATATTATCACGCAGCTCAGTCTACGGGCGGTATATTATCACACAGCTCAGTATACGGGCGGTATATTATCACACAGCTCAGTATACGGGCGGTATATTATCACACAGCTCAGTACACGGGCGGTATATTATCACACAGCTCAGTCTACGGGCGGTATATTATCACACAGCTCAGTATACGGGCGGCATATTATCACACAGCTCAGTATACGGGCGGCATATTATCACACAGCTCAGTATACGGGCGGCATATTATCACACAGCTCAGTATACGGGCGGTATATTATCACACAGCTCAGTATACGGGCGGTATATTTTCACGCAGGTCAGTATACGGGCGGTATATTATCACACAGCTCAGTATACGGGCGGTATATTATCACACAGCTCAGTATACGGGCGGTATATTATCACACAGGTCAGTCTACGGGCGGTATATTATCACACAGCTCAGTCTACGGGCGGTATATTATCACACAGCTCAGTCTACGGGCGGTATAGTATCACACAGCTCAGTATACGGACGGTATATTATCACACAGCTCAGTATACGGGCGGTATATTATCACACAGCTCAGTATACGGGCGGTATATTATCACACAGCTCAGTATACGGGCGGTATATTATCACACAGCTCAGTATACGGGCGGTATATTATCACACAGGTCAGTATATTATCACACAGCTCAGTATACGGGCGGTATATTATCACACAGGTCAGTATACGGGCGGTATATTATCACACAGCTCAGTATACGGGCGGTATATTATCACACAGGTCAGTATACGGGCGGTATATTTTCACGCAGGTCAGTATACGGGCGGTATATTATCACACAGCTCAGTATACGGGCGGTATATTATCACACAGCTCAGTATACGGGCGGTATATTATCACACAGCTCAGTATACAGGCGGTATATTATCACACAGGTCAGTCTACGGGCGGTATATTATCACACAGGTCAGTATACGGGCAGTATATTATCACGCAGCTCAGTCTACGGGCGGTATATTATCACACAGCTCAGTATACGGGCGGTATATTATCACACAGGTCAGTATACGGGCGGTATATTATCACACAGCTCAGTATACGGGCGGTATATTATCACACAGGTCAGTATATTATCACACAGCTCAGTATACAGGCGGTATATTATCACACAGGTCAGTCTACGGGCGGTATATTATCACACAGGTCAGTATACGGGCAGTATATTATCACGCAGCTCAGTCTACGGGCGGTATATTATCACACAGCTCAGTATACGGGCGGTATATTATCACACAGCTCAGTATACGGGCGGTATATTATCACACAGCTCAGTACACGGGCGGTATATTATCACACAGCTCAGTCTACGGGCGGTATATTATCACACAGCTCAGTATACGGGCGGCATATTATCACACAGCTCAGTATACGGGCGGCATATTATCACACAGCTCAGTATACGGGCGGCATATTATCACACAGCTCAGTATACGGGCGGTATATTATCACACAGCTCAGTATACGGGCGGTATATTTTCACGCAGGTCAGTATACGGGCGGTATATTATCACACAGCTCAGTATACGGGCGGTATATTATCACACAGCTCAGTATACGGGCGGTATATTATCACACAGGTCAGTCTACGGGCGGTATATTATCACACAGCTCAGTCTACGGGCGGTATATTATCACACAGCTCAGTCTACGGGCGGTATAGTATCACACAGCTCAGTATACGGACGGTATATTATCACACAGCTCAGTATACGGGCGGTATATTATCACACAGCTCAGTATACGGGCGGTATATTATCACACAGCTCAGTATACGGGCGGTATATTATCACACAGCTCAGTATACGGGCGGTATATTATCACACAGGTCAGTATATTATCACACAGCTCAGTATACGGGCGGTATATTATCACACAGGTCAGTATACGGGCGGTATATTATCACACAGCTCAGTATACGGGCGGTATATTATCACACAGGTCAGTATACGGGCGGTATATTTTCACGCAGGTCAGTATACGGGCGGTATATTATCACACAGCTCAGTATACGGGCGGTATATTATCACACAGCTCAGTATACGGGCGGTATATTATCACACAGCTCAGTATACGGGCGGTATATTATCACACAGCTCAGTATACGGGCGGTATATTATCACACAGGTCAGTATACGGGCGGTATATTATCACACAGCTCAGTATACGGGCGGTATATTATCACACAGCTCAGTATACGGGCGGTATATTATCACACAGCTCAGTATACGGGCGGTATATTATCACACAGGTCAGTATACGGGCGGTATATTATCACACAGCTCAGTATACGGGCGGTATATTATCACACAGCTCAGTATACGGGCGGTATATTATCACACAGGTCAGTATACGGGCGGTATATTATCACAGCTCAGTATACGGGCGGTATATTATCACACAGGTCAGTATACGGGCGGTATATTATCACACAGCTCAGTATACGGGCGGTATATTATCACACAGCTCAGTATACGGGCGGTATATTATCACACAGCTCAGTATACGGACGGTATATTATCACACAGCTCAGTATACGGGCGGTATATTATCACACAGCTCAGTATACGGGCGGTATATTATCACACAGCTCAGTATACGGGCGGTATATTATCACACAGCTCAGTATACGGGCGGTATATTATCACACAGGTCAGTATACGGGCGGTATATTATCACACAGCTCAGTATACGGGCGGTATATTATCACACAGCTCAGTATACGGGCGGTATATTATCACACAGGTCAGTATACGGGCGGTATATTATCACACAGGTCAGTATACGGGCGGTATATTATCACACAGCTCAGTATACGGGCGGTATATTATCACACAGGTCAGTATACGGGCGGTATATTATCATACAGGTCAGTATACGGGCGGTATATTATCACACAGCTCAGTATACGGGCGGTATATTATCACACAGGTCAGTATACGGGCGGTATATTATCACACAGCTCAGTATACGGGCGGTATATTATCACACAGGTCAGTATACGGGCGGTATATTATCACACAGGTCAGTATACGGGCGGTATATTATCACACAGCTCAGTATACGGGCGGTATATTATCACACAGCTCAGTATACGGGCGGTATATTATCACACAGCTCAGTATACGGGCGGTATATTATCACACAGGTCAGTATACGGGCGGTATATTATCACACAGCTCATTATCACACAGGTCAGTATACGGGCGGTATATTATCACACAGCTCAGTATACGGGCGGTATATTATCACACAGCTCAGTATACGGGCGGTATATTATCACACAGCTCAGTATACGGGCGGTATATTATCACGCAGCTCAGTATACGGGCGGTATATTATCACACAGCTCAGTATACGGGCGGTATATTATCACACAGGTCAGTATACGGGCGGTATATTATCACACAGGTCAGTATACGGGCGGTATATTATCACACAGGTCAGTATACGGGCGGTATATTATCACACAGCTCAGTATACAGGCGGTATATTATCACACAGGTCAGTCTACGGGCGGTATATTATCACACAGGTCAGTATACGGGCGGTATATTATCACACAGCTCAGTATACGGGCGGTATATTATCACACTGCTCAGTATACAGGCGGTATATTATCACACAGGTCAGTATACGGGCGGTATATTATCACACAGGTCAGTATACGGGCGGTATATTATCACACAGCTCAGTATACGGGCGGTATATTATCACACAGGTCAGTATACGGGCGGTATATTATCACACAGCTCAGTATACGGGCGGTATATTATCACACTGCTCAGTATACGGGCGGTATATTATCACACAGCTCAGTATACGGGCGGTATATTATCACACAGCTCAGTCTACGGGCGGTATATTATCACACAGGTCAGTCTACGGGCGGTATATTATCACACAGCTCAGTATACGGGCGGTATATTATCACACAGGTCAGTATACGGGCGGTATATTATCACACAGGTCAGTATACGGGCGGTATATTATCACACTGCTCAGTATACGGGCGGTATATTATCACACTGCTCAGTATACGGGCGGTATATCATCACACAGCTCAGTATACGGGCAGTATATTATCACACAGCTCAGTATACGGGCGGTATATTATCACACTGCTCAGTATACGGGCGGTATATTATCACACTGCTCAGTATACGGGCGGTATATTATCACACAGCTCAGTATACGGGCGGTATATTATCACACAGGTCAGTCTACGGGCGGTATATTATCACACAGCTCAGTATACGGGCGGTATATTATCACACAGGTCAGTATACGGGCGGTATATTATCACACAGGTCAGTATACGGGCAGTCTATACAGCGGGTCAGTATACGGGCAGTCTATACAGCGGGTCAGTATACAGGCAGTCTATACAGCGGGTCAGTATACGGGCAGTCTATACAGTGGGTCAGTGAGGGCCCCCATCCCCCCCGGACACGGCCGCCATTACAGAATCGACTGACCGGAAGCTGTGAGGGAATATAATAAACGAGGAGCAGGACACAGAGAGCACAGGCCCCGGCTTACCCCGTCTACCGCATTAGCCAGCTCTTCCCGGTCATCTTACTGCCATTACACCAAGCGGCCGTGCCCAGCACCGTCCACCACCCTCTGGCGCGTCCTTTCGGTGACGAATAATAATCCGACGAGGAACACGCGCGCACAGCAGAAACGTTCCGGGAAGATTAGTTCCTAGTGTTCTTATGTTATGTGTCCTCTGTGGAATATCTCGGTCCACAGGAATAAAAGCAGAAGATAAATGGAGCAGTAGATTACAGACTACTATTGTGTAGACTGTAGCCTGTATTCTGTAGCCTGTATTCTGTAGCCTGTATTCTATAGTCTGTGGATCTTGTATTCTATAGTCTGTATTCTATAGTCTGTATTCTGTAGTCTGTATTCTATAGTCTGTATTCTATAGTCTGTGGATTCTATATTCTGTAGTCTGTATTCTATAGTCTGTGTATTTTATAGCCTGTATTCTATAGCCTGTATTCTGTACTCTGTATTCTATAGCCTGTATTCTGTAGTCTTTATTCTATAGTCTGTATTCTATAGTCTGTATTCTGTAGTCTGCATTCTATAGTCTGCATTCTGTAGTCTGCATTCTGTAGCCTGTATTCTGTAGCCTGTATTCTATAGTCTGTGGATCTTGTATTCTATAGTCTGTATTCTATAGTCTGTATTCTATAGCCTGTATTCTGTAGTCTGTATTCTATAGCCTGTATTCTGTAGTCTGTATTCTATAGCCTGTATTGTATAGCCTGTATTCTATAGTCTATATTCTATAGTCTGTGGATTCTATATTCTGTAGTCTGTATTCTATAGTCTGTGTATTTTATAGCCTGTATTCTATAGCCTGTATTCTGTAGTCTGTATTCTATAGCCTGTATTCTGTAGTCTGTATTCTGTAGTCTGTATTCTATAGTCTATATTCTGTAGTCTTTATTCTGTAGCCTGTATTCTATAGTCTGTATTCTATAGTCTATATTCTATAGTCTGTGTATTTTATAGCCTGTATTCTATAGCCTGTATTCTGTAGTCTGTATTCTATAGCCTGTATTCTGTAGTCTGTATGCTGTATTCTATAGTCTATATTCTGTAGTCTTTATTCTA
Source organism: Rhinoderma darwinii (assembly GCF_050947455.1). NCBI lineage: Eukaryota > Metazoa > Chordata > Amphibia > Anura > Rhinodermatidae > Rhinoderma > Rhinoderma darwinii. The sequence continues at coordinate 10,721,404 of NC_134696.1, read as the reverse complement.
TAGTCTGTATTCTATAGTCTGTATTCTGTAGTCTGCATTCTATAGTCTGCATTCTATAGTCTGCATTCTGTAGTCTGCATTCTGTAGTCTGCATTCTATAGTCTGTATTCTGTAGTCTGTATTCTATAGTCTGTATTCTATAGCCTGTATTCTGTAGCCTGTATTCTGTAGCCTGTATTCTGTAGCCTGTATTCTATAGTCTGTATTCTGTATTCTATAGTCTGTGTATTTTATAGCCTGTATTCTGTAGTCTATATTCTGTAGTCTGTATTCTATAGTCTATATTCTGTATTCTATAGTCTGTATTCTATAGTCTGTGTATTCTATAGCCTGTATTCTATAGTCTGTATTCTATAGCCTGCATTCTGTATTCTGTAGTCTATATTCTGTAGTCTATATTCTATAGTCTGTATTCTATAGTCTGTGTATTTTATAGCCTGTATTCTATAGTCTGTATTCTATAGCCTGCATTCTGTATTCTGTAGTCTGTATTCTATAGTCTGTATTCTATAGTCTGTATTCTATAGTCTGTATTCTGTAGTCTATATTCTATAGTCTGTGGATTCTATATTCTATAGTCTGTATTCTATAGTCTGTGTATTTTATAGCCTGCATTCTATAGTCTGTATTCTATAGCCTGTATTCTATAGTCTGTATTCTATAGTCTGTATTCTATAGCCTGCATTCTGTAGTCTATAGCCTGCATTCTGTAGTCTGTATTCTATAGTCTGTATTCTATAGTCTGTATTCTATAGTCTGTATTCTATAGTCTGTATTCTATAGTCTGTATTCTATAGTCTGTATTCTGTAGTCTGTATTCTATAGTCTGTGTATTTTATAGCCTGTATTCTATAGTCTGTATTCTATAGCCTGTATTCTGTAGCCTGTATTCTGTATTTCCTGCGCACATCAGGTCCAGATTATTTCATATTCAGCAAAACATCCTTTAACCCCTTCAATATTGGAAGGGGGATGGCGGTAGTAATTTGAGGGGCGTCTTATGGCAAATATCAAAGCAACCTCTTGTGTGGCACACAGCGCAAAACGTTCACATGACCATTTTTATTATTAGCCGCAAAGTCAAGACATGTAGCCCCCATAATAGTGTGTGCCGGCGTCCATAAGTGCTTCCGCCATATGTGTGCCCCCATAATAGTGTGTGCGCGCCTCTGTGTGCCCCCATAATAGTGTGTGCCAGCCTCTGTGTGCCCCCATAATAGTGTGTGCCAGCCTCTGTGTGCCCCCATAATAGTGTGTGCCAGCCTCTGTGTGCCCCCATAATAGTGTGTGCCAGCCTCTGTGTGCCCCATAATAGTGTGTGCCCCATAATAGTGTGTGCCAGTCTCTGTGTGCCCCCATAATAGTGTGTGCCAGCCTCTGTGTGCCCCCATAATAGTGTGTGCCAGCCTCTGTGTGCCCCCATAAGTGTCTGAGCCATACATGTGCTCCCATAATAGTGTGTGCCGGTCTCCGGATTGCCCCCGTCTCAGCCATACATGTGCTTCGGTCCCCGGGGTGCCGTGTCTCAGCCATACGTGTGGGGCGCCCCATACTAGTGTTTTTCCAGTCAACTGAGCACCCCCATCAGTGTCTCATCCATATGTGCGCCCTCATAATAGTGTGTGCCAGTCCCCGGTTTGCCCCCATAAGTGCCTGTGCCATACGTGTGCCCTCATAAGTGTCTCAGAACAGTGAGGGCCACAGACTGCACATCCCGCTCCTATAGGTCATTGCGCCCTGATTATGGGACAGTACATTAAATAGTGCGGCGCGGAAGAATACCCGGCGGTCTAACACAGCACTGAAGATGTGGCCGTGTGTAATGTAGTGCGGTGCGGAGGGATATCACATGGAGCCGGTACAGTAGAGCGGACGGTTTTTAGTGTTACACACAAGATGGCGGCGCACGTTATGGCTGGTCTGAGGTGGCTTTGCTGGCAGGGAGGGCTGTACGCGGAGCAGTAGAGACGGGGGCGCTTTTATTCTGAGGTATCTCGTATGACTTCTGTATGTTGACGTTATTGGTCGGGCTGTGACAACTACAAGCCCCAGCAGTCTGCGTGCCACGGGCTTATAGGGCATTGTGGGACATGTAGTTTGCTGGGAGGGGCAGTTTACCGGTGACTAGAACTACAACTCCCAGCAAGTCCTGATTGTGACTTGATATCTCTGGACTTGTAGTTCTCTCGCTAACCTTTCCCCAATCCTGGAACTACAAGTACCAGCAAGTTCACACGACCTCAGGCTGATGGTGCATGCTGGGACTTGTAGTTCCAGGATAGTAGTGACCAGTCTGGAGCTCTTATACTTACAACTCCCATCATGTTTTCTTTTCTTCAGGCTTTAGGACTTGTAGGTCCCCAATTCCAGGCTCCTTACAGCCGCACTACCCCCCTATCTGCTTAACAACTTTCTTCAAGATCTCTGCTTGCCATCAGGGAATTGAATCCTTCTGCACTGATACAAGCTATTGAGAGGAGAGTAATTTGTGCCTAGACTGGATATAATTGTAGCAAACCCTCAGCTGTGAGGAGTATTGGGCCTGTTTGGGTTTTCAGAGGCTAAACGTAAAAAATAATGTTCCCATTCACTGACAGAAAGCAGAGTTTTTTTAGATGGTGAGGAATACAAACAAAGTGTACTACAAAGTTTAAGAACTTTTCATTATACAAGGATTAAGCCACTTTAAAATGTTAAATTAAATTGATATTCCTTATTGTTGCTGTCAGGTTTCATGATCTTTGCTTGCCTTCAGTGAATGGAAACCATGTTTAGTTTCATAGTCTAAGTTTTTCCTAGTCCTGTTCACTTGGACACAGAGTTCACTATAAGAGAGCTGTGTCAGCAGGGAAGGCTTAGTCTGTGTTTCCATCTATTGACTGCAAGCAGTGGTCTTGAAAATGGTGCAGAATTGACCAAGAATTTTAAAAACGGTTGCCGCTCTTTACTTGTAATGATTTGTTTCATGTTCTCGTCCGCAGTTTCGTCCGTTTTGCTTCATCTAATTAAACCGGGCGCCATGAAGTCGGACGACGGCGTCAGTAACGTGAGCATCAGCGCTGAGGTCGGCGAGCAAGAAGAAGCTCCTCCCACCTCCACGAATGCCGCCAGCCAACCGCTGACGATTGGCTGGAAGCAGAAATGTGCCACCTACGTCCTGGCCCTGCGTCCCTGGAGCTTCAGCGCCTCCCTCACCCCCGTGGCATTGGGAAGTGCCCTCGCCTACCGCTCGGCTGGCACTCTGGACCCGGTGCTGCTCCTGATGTGCGCTGTGGCGGTCCTTGCCGTGCACGGGGCTGGGAACTTAGTGAACACCTACTACGACTTCTCTAAAGGGATCGACCACAAGAAAAGCGACGACCGGACGCTGGTGGACCGGATCCTGGAGCCGCAGGACGTGGTGCGGTTCGGGGTTCTCCTTTATACTCTGGGATGTGTATGCGCCGGCTGCTTGTATTTCCTGTCTAAGCTGCGGCTGGAGCACATGGCGCTCATATACTTCGGAGGGTTGTCCAGCTCGTTCCTGTATACTGGGGGTAGGTTCTGTGTATGACGACTTTATACCGATCCTTTATTACCGCAAAACATAAAGACCAATTCTACTCAAACGCTGCAAATCCAACACTCCGACCCGGCTGCTGCCATATAGGGAGCTGTTTATTGGGGTCCTCACCCTGTCCCTGTGCTGCTGTGACGTGTAGAGACCACTGCGGTCACCGGGGAGGGGTCTAATTTTTCTACCCTAAAGGGGTTGTCCCCTTTAAGAAAACGATCAGCTGCGCTTATGGAGGCCGTACCGACTGCTCGCTTAACCCCTTAGATGCCTCAGTCAACAGCAACTGCAGCATCTAAGCTGTAAGGAAGTGGTAGGCGGCCCCCTCGGACGTCCCTTCGTACCACTCCCCCCAACAACGTGATTGTGGGGTGCCGATAGTTGTCATAGCAGCCTGGTGGGCTAATGAAGCCCCCCCACATCTACCATCCTATTAAGTCCGGCCAGAGGCAAAGCGTAATAGGAGCCTGTAAGAATGACCGTATACTGCTATACATTAGTGTATTGTGCGAGCCATCCAGGGATCGCAGGTTCAAGCCCCCGAGGGGGACTAATGAAAAATAAGATAAATACAGTTCACGTTCTTTATATATATAGTAAAACAGAGAAAAACCGTTTTTTCCAAAAGCAGTGTCAAAAATGACCATAATTGGTATCTCCTCGTCCGTAAAAGTCAGAAGTATAACAATGTAAGATCATGTGACCCGCACGGGGAACGCCGCAAAAATAACAACAAAATGGAATAAAAAGTCTCATGCAGCCAAAATGCGACCAATAGAAACGACATCTCATCCCGCAAAAAAAAAAAAAACGTAACATCGCTCATAAGTGTCTGATGGTCGCGCTGCTCGGCTGTTTCCGTAACTCCCATCTGACAGAACGGAGCGCGTCGTGCGGCCCCCTCTCCACTAGTGCCCACCTGGAAACTGCAGCTTGCGTGGGCCGCGCCAGGAGAAGAGGGGGATGTGCAGCTCTCGCTATAGGTGCGGGTCACAGAGCTGGCGCCTCCTGTGGTAGATTCTGACGTGTCTTCTGTTTCCTGCAGGGATTGGATTCAAGTACGTGGCTCTGGGGGACTTGGTGATCCTCATCACGTTCGGGCCCCTGGCGGTCATGTTTGCTCACGCTGTGCAGGTCGGTTACCTGTCCGTCACTCCCTTGCTTTATGCCGTGCCGCTGGCTCTGAGTACAGAGGCGATTCTCCACAGCAACAACACCCGGGACGTGGAGTCGGACCGCCAGGCCGGCATCGTGACCCTGGCAATCCTCATTGGCCCCACGCTGTCCTACATGCTGTACAACCTGCTCGTCTTCCTCCCGTACGTCATCTTCTGCATTCTGGCCACGCGGTACACCATCAGCATGGCGCTGCCGCTTCTTACCATCCCGCTGGCGTTTTCCCTGGAGCGACAGTTCAGAAGCCAGAACTTTACCCGGCTCCCGCAGAGAACGGCCAAACTCAACCTGTTTGTTGGGCTTTTCTACGTGTTTGGCATCGTCCTGGCGCCCCCGGGGTCCCTCCCTAAACTCTGACAAAGATCTGACGTTCGTGAACTGAATATAATGACAGCAGGAAGTCCGAGCAGAAGTCTGCCGGCCAGTAGGGGGCCACGCCATCCGTATCCAGGAGCAGGGACCTCAGGGAAGAGTCTCACCCGCTCACTCTTGCACTAACAACATCCTGATTCATGTTAAAGATACTGAGTCTCGGTAATACCCAAGTAAATGGTTTCTGTGCGGCCGTGTGTTCTGACGTCTGCACTTGCCACGTTCATAGGAGTTTCCATCATTAAATGACGGCCTTCATGTGTAAATATTCTGACAGTGTCTGGGTCTACATATAGAACAAATCTAGATAAGTAGTTGAGTCACTGTGTACATACATTACTGATGCTGAGTTACATCCTGTATTATACTCCAGAGCTGCACTCACTATTCTGCTGGTGGTGTCACTGTGTACATACATTACATTACTTATCCTGTACTGATCCTGAGTTATATCCTGTATTATACTCCAGAGCTGCACTCACTATTCTGCTGGAGGAGTCACTGTGTACATACATTACATTACTGATCCTGAGTTACGGCAGAATAATGAGTGCAGCTCTGGAGAATAATACAGGATCAGTACAGGATAAGTAATGTATGTACACCGTGACTCCACCAGCAGAACAGTGAGTGCAGCTCTGGAGTATAATACAGGAGGTAACTCAGGATCAGTAATGTAATGTATGTACAGAGTGTCTCCACCAGCAGAATAGTGAGTGCAGCTCTGGAGTATAATACAGGATGTAACTCAGGATCAGTGCAGGATAAGTGATGTAATGTATGTACACAGTGACTCCACCAGCAGAATAGTGAGTGCAGCTCTGGAGTATAATACAGGATATAACTCAGGATCAGTACAGGATAAGTAATGTATGTACACAGTGACTCCACCAGCAGAATAGTGAGTGCAGCTCTGGAGTATAATACAGGATGTAACTCAGGATCAGTACAGGATAAGTAATGTAATGTATGTAGACAGTGACTCTACCAGCAGAATAGTGAGTACAGCTCTGGAGTATAATACAGGATATAACTCAGGATCAGTACAGGATAAGTAATGTATGTACACCGTGACTCCACCAGCAGAACAGTGAGTGCAGCTCTGGAGTATAATACAGGATGTAACTCCGGATCAGTACAGGATAAGTGATGTAATGTATGTACACAGTGACTCCACCAGCAGAATAGTGAGTGCAGCTCTGGAGTATAATACAGGATATAACTCAGGATCAGTACAGGATAAGTAATGTAATGTGTGTACACAGTGACTCGACCAGCAGAATAGTGAGTGCAGCTCTGGAGTATAATACAGGATATAACTCAGGATCAGTACAGGATAAGTAATGTAATGTATGTAGACAGTGACTCCACCAGCAGAATAGTGAGTGCAGCTCTGGAGTATAATACAGGATATAACTCAGGATCAGTACAGGATAAGTAATGTAATGTGTGTACACAGTGACTCGACCAGCAGAATAGTGAGTGCAGCTCTGGAGTATAATACAGGATATAACTCAGGATCAGTACAGGATAAGTAATGTAATGTATGTAGACAGTGACTCTACCAGCAGAATAGTGAGTACAGCTCTGGAGTATAATACAGGATATAACTCAGGATCAGTACAGGATAAGTAATGTATGTACACAGTGACTCCACCAGCAGAATAGTGAGTGCAGCTCTGGAGTATAATACAGGATGTAACTCAGGATCAGTACAGGATAAGTAATGTAATGTATGTACACAGTGACTCCACCAGCAGAATAGTGAGTGCAGCTCTGGAGTATAATACAGGATATAACTCAGGATCAGTACAGGATAAGTAATGTAATGTGTGTACACAGTGACTCGACCAGCAGAATAGTGAGTGCAGCTCTGGAGTATAATACAGGATATAACTCAGGATCAGTACAGGATAAGTAATGTAATGTGTGTACACAGTGACTCGACCAGCAGAATAGTGAGTGCAGCTCTGGAGTATAATACAGGATATAACTCAGGATCAGTACAGGATAAGTAATGTAATGTATGTAGACAGTGACTCTACCAGCAGAATAGTGAGTACAGCTCTGGAGTATAATACAGGATATAACTCAGGATCAGTACAGGATAAGTAATGTATGTACACAGTGACTCCACCAGCAGAATAGTGAGTGCAGCTCTGGAGTATAATACAGGATGTAACTCAGGATCAGTACAGGATAAGTAATGTAATGTATGTACACAGTGACTCCACCAGCAGAATAGTGAGTGTAGCTCTGGAGTATAATACAGGATATAACTCAGGATCAGTACAGGATAAGTAATGTAATGTATGTACACAGTGACTCCACCAGCAGAATAGTGAGTGCAGCTCTGGAGTATAATACAGGATGTTTATGTAGATTTGTTCTCTATGTGAACTGTACAACGTTGGACAGAGGTTTGTAGGCACTAGGAGGACAGGCAGGGTTTTGTGCAGGTGATCTGTGAGGGTTTTCCTTGTGACCGGGTCCTGTCTGACGGCCGCACTGGGGAACTGTTCAGGGTAGAAGGAGCCGGCGTCTTCACCGACCCTTCATACTGGGGCAGGGTAATTTATTGGATTGTGTTCCTCTGTATAATGTTTTATGTATATTTGGTTGCACTTATCATAAATGCATGTGAGAGGATGATGTTGGTGGAGTCTGGGACCTCAGACCACCGCTGATTTCCAGAATGAAGGGGCTCTATAGAGGGATCGTGCCCCTTTAACACTGCTCAGAGATTTCTGAATATTATTTTTCGTCTAGTTATTTTCTCCATAGGAAGTTGAATAACTTTGCTCATCTTGTGCTGATCTTATATCATTGCAATTCTATTGCCTACAGTTACATCATGCCTTGTACACAATTCACTGCCAGAGCTGCATTCAGAACTTCGCTGGCTGCCACATGGATTCCAACATAGTTGTGCTGTTTATTCTTTTCTACGATGCAGCTATAAGCACTACATCTCCCGCAATGTACTGCAGCAAATAAGATGTGATGTCCTGCAGCCTGAGAGCAACTATGCAGCTCTGGATGTGACTGGAGTATAAGACCTGATGACCAGAATGAGTATAAGATATCTAAAAGGTTTTTGAAGTTACAGATTTTATCCTGTAAACTGGCGCTTCACGTGCAGCACCCTCTATAGGTGACAGGAGCACTATAAGGGCCAGAGGTTATTTAAAGCTACAGTACGCCAATAAGTTGCACTATGTATAGATGTTACCATTCCCATCACCCGATGATGGGGAGATCTATAAACACACTGCACCTATATATATTCCTTATAGCGAATAAAAGCACAAGATTTATACACATTTCACGATTCTCGCTTTTCTAGGAAATACAAGGAATGCGAGGCGCCATTTAATTTGCATTTTCGTTCCGGAACATTTGGTGATCACGAGTTTGTTACGGATCTATATGTTGCTTTTAGCCTTTTAGATCTGATTATCATAATAAACAGTTTGTATATTCTGCACGTTGTGTGTTCTGCTGTGTGCGATGCGGGTGTTAGTGGCGAGTCGCAGCTGAGTCTGAATATATTACTATTGGCGCGGTTCCAAAATAGATTTATACATCGTGCCATAAAAGTCCACGGGAACCCCTAATAGTCCTGAAAAAGAGTCGGTGACCGTTCTACTCCCCTCACCATTGAGGGATCAGTTTAATCTCCGCTTCTGGTTGGGCATTTAAATATACTCTATGGCTCCCTGTTATCAGCCATTTCTGAGTTCTCCAATAGAATGGGTCCAAAAAATGTTCGCCCCATGACTGCTTTTTTATGTCTCATATATCCAGTGCTGAGAATCTCCAGAGATATTTAGATACGGATGAATGCTTATGGTTTTATGCCCATAAGAAACATCCCAAAAGATGGTAGGAGGAGTTCTTTCCTATAGCAGAAATACCCCTTATTGTCCAGTAGATGGCAGTGGTGCAATACAGATATAAGAAGAGTGAGGCGGTAATTGTACATCGTTCCAGCAGATGGCAGTGTGGTAATACACAAAATATACAGAACATTCCCAGTACTGGAGCCTATTTGATACTTGTATTGTTATCATTAAATTGCAATGTTTTCTGCCGTTCTGTACAGCCGAGAAGTATTGTAAACAGGGTAAATAATTACAAAAAGCTGCAGCTCAATACAGCCAATCCCTGCTCATGAGCGCCGGCTGTACACATTTAGGCCCCATGCACACGACAGCAAAAAACCTCTGTTTTTGCGGACCGCAATTGCGGTCCGCAAAAACGGAGCCATTCACTTTCATTGAACACTGACACCTTTCCGTAGCACTACTGAAGGGTGTCAGTGCCGTGGAAATGTTCCGGGAATTATGGAACATGTCCGTTCTTTCGCATTTTGCGGGCCGTGCTCCCATACTTTGTATGGGAGCACGGCCCGAAAATGCGGCTGTCAGTCAGCGGCCGGCCGTGCCCGCAATCGCGGGCCGCGATTGCGGGCACGGTCGTGTGCATGGGGCCTTATTTACTCTGCAATTGCTATATTTTTTATGCAGAAAGCAGGAATTTTTATACAATAAACACTGAATCACACATAACACTTCCAATACTGAGAACAATCCAAAAGAAGGAAAATATGTCCCTACACTGGGAGGTAAACGTGTTAACCCTGAAAAGTAATTCTATAATTCTGCCCCCTATTTACAAAAATATATTTACTATAATACTGCCCCCCTATATACAGGAATATAACTACTATAATACTGCCCCCTATATACAAGAATATAACTACTATAATACTACCCCTATATACAAGAATATAACTACTATAATACTGCTCCTATATACAAGAATATAACTACTATAATACTGCTCCTATATACAAGAATATAACTACTATAATGCTGCCCCCTATATACAAGAATATAACTACTATAATACTGCCCCTATATACAAGAATATAACTACTATAATACTGCCCTCTATATACAAGAATATAACTACTATAATACTGCCCCTATATACAAGAATATAACTACTATAATACTGCTCCTATATACAAGAATATAACTACTATAATACTGCCCCCTATATACAAGAATATAACTACTATAATACTGCCCCTATATACAAGAATATAACTACTATAATACTGCCCCTATATACAAGAATATAACTACTATAATACTGCCCCTATATACAAGAATATAACTACTATAATACTGCCCCCTATATACAAGAATATAACTACTATAATACTGCTCCTATATACAAGAATATAACTACTATTATACTGCCCCTATATACAAGAATATAACTACTATAATACTGCCCCCTATATACAAGAATATAACTACTATAATACTGCCCCTATATACAAGAATATAACTACTATAATACTGCTCCTATATACAAGAATATAACTACTATTATACTGCCCCTATATACAAGAATATAACTACTATAATACTGCCCCTATATACAAGAATATAACTACTATAATACTGCCCCTATGTACAAGAATATAACTACTATAATACTGCCTCCTATGTACAAGACTATAACTACTATAATACTGCCCCCTATATACAAGAATATAACTACTATAATACTGCCCCTATATACAAGAATATATATCTACTATAATACTGCCCCTATATACAAGAATATATATCTACTATAATACTGCCCTCTATGTACAAGAATATGACTACTATAATACTGCCACTATATACAAGAATATAACTACTATAATACTGCTCCTATATACAAGAATATAACTACTATAATACTGCCCCCTATATACAAGAATATAACTACTATAATACTGCCCCTATATACAAGAATATAACTACTATAATACTGCTCCTATATACAAGAATATAACTACTATAATACTGCCCCCTATATACAAGAATATAACTACTATAATACTGCCCCTATATACAAGAATATAACTACTATAATACTGCTCCTATATACAAGAATATAACTACTATAATACTGCCCCTATATACAAGAATATAACTACTATAATACTGCCCCTATATACAAGAATATAACTACTATAATACTGCTCCTATATACAAGAATATAACTACTATAATACTGCCCCTATATACAAGAATATAACTACTATAATACTGCTCCTATATACAAGAATATAACTACTATAATACTGCTCCCTATATACAAGAATATAACTACTATAATACTGCTCCTATATACAGGAATATAACTACTATAATACTGCCTCTATATACAAGAATATTACTACTATAATACTGCCCCCTATATACAAGAATATAACTACTATAATACTGCTCCTATATACAAGAATATAACTACTATAATACTGCCCCCTATATACAAGAATATAACTACTATAATACTGCCCCCTATATACAAGAATATAACTACTATAATACAGCCCCCTATATACAAGAATATAACTACTATAATACTGCCTCCTTTGTACAAGAATATAACTACTATAATACTGCCCCTATATACAAGAATATAACTACTATAATACTGCCCCTATATACAAGAATATAACTACTATAATACTGCTCCCTATATACAAGAATATAACTACTATAATACTGGCCCCTATATACAAGAATATAACTACTATAATACTGCTCCTATATACAAGAATATAACTACTATAATACTGCTCCCTATATACAAGAATATAACTACTATAATACTGCTCCTATATACAGGAATATAACTACTATAATACTGCCCCCTATATACAAGAATATAACTACTATAATACAGCCCCCTATATACAAGAATATAACTACTATAATACTGCCTCCTTTGTACAAGAATATAACTACTATAATACTGCCCCTATATACAAGAATATAACTACTATAATACTGCTCCTATATACAAGAATATAACTACTATAATACTGCCCCCCTATATACAAGAATATAACTACTATAATACTGCCCCCTATGTACAAGAATATAACTACTATAATACTGCTCCTATATACAAGAATATAACTACTATAATACTGCTCCCTATATACAAGAATATAACTACTATAATACTGCTCCCTATATACAAGAATATAACTACTATAATACTGCTCCTATATACAAGAATATAACCACTATAATACTGCCCCTATATACAAGAATATAACTACTATAATACTGCTCCTATATACAAGAATATAACTACTATAATACTGCTCCCTATATACAAGAATATAACTACTATAATACTGCTCCCTATATACAAGAATATAACTACTATAATACTGCTCCTATATACAAGAATATAACTACTATAAGGGCATGCCCCCACGTGGCGGATTTCCTCCGCAACTGTCCGCATCAATGCCGCACAGAATCTGCGTTGCAGATTCTGCTGCGGATCTGCACAAAATGTGCAGTAAATTGATGCGGACTAGCTGCTGCGGACTGCGGTAAAAGTACTTCCCTTCTCCCTATGAGTGCAGGATAGAGAGAAGGGACAGCACTTTCCCTTGTGAAAGTCAAAGAAATTCATACTTACCGGCCGTTGTCTTGGTGACGCGTCCCTCCTTCGGCATCCAGCCCGACCTCCCTGGATGACGCGGCAGTCCATGTGACCGCTGCAGCCTGTTATTGGCCTGTGATTGGCTGCAGCCGTCACTTAGACTGAAACGTCATCCTGGGAGGCCGGACTGGAGACAGAAGCAGGGAGTTCTCGGTAAGTATGAACTTCAATTTTTTTTACAGGTTGCTGTATATTGTGATCGGTAGTCACTGTCCAGGGTGCAGAAACAGTTACTGCCGATCGCTTAACTCTTTCAGCACCCTGGACAGTGACTATTTACTGACGTCTCCTAGCAACGCTCCCGTAATTACGGGAGCCCCATTGACTTCCTCAGTCTGGCTGTAGACCTAGAAATACATGGGTCCAGCCAGAATGAAGAAATGTCATGGCAAAAAAGCAAGACGCATCCGCAGCACACATAACGTGTGCATGACAGCTGCGGACTTCATTGCAGAATTTAGAATCTCCATTGAAGTCAATGGAGAAATTCCGCCATGAGTCCGCCACTGCTCCGCAACAGACAGAGCATGCTGCGGACACCAAATTCCGCTACGCAGCCTATGCTCCGCAGCGGAATTTTACGCCTCGTCTAAACGAACACTTCTAAATAGAAGTGGAAGGCAATGGAGAAACGGCTCCGCTGCGGATTAACGCTGCGGAGTGTCCGCAGCGGAATGTAAGTGAAATTCCGCCACGTGTGAACCCAGCCTTATACTGCCCCTATATACAAGAATATAACTACTATAATACTGCTCCTATATACAAGAATATAACTACTATAATACTGCCCCTATGTAAAAGAATACAACTACTATAATACTGCCCCTATATACAAGAATATAACTACTATAATACTGCCCCCTATATACAAGAATATAACTACTATAATACTGCCCCCTATATTCAAGAATATAACTACTATAATACTGCTCCTATATACAAGAATATAACTAATATAATACTGCTCCTATATACAGGAATATAACTACTATAATACTGCCCTTATATACAAGAATATAACTACTATAATACTACCCCTATATACAAGAATATAACTACTATAATACTGCCCCCTATATACAAGAATATAACTACTATAATACTGCTCCTATATACAAGAATATAACTACTATAATACTGCCCTTATATACAAGAATATAACTACTATAATACTACCCCTATATACAAGAATATAACTACTATAATACTGCCCTCTATATACAAGAATATAACTACTATAATACTGCCGCCTATATACAAGAATATAACTACTATAATACTGCTCCCCTATATACAAGAATATAACTACTATAATACTGCCCCTATATACAAGAATATAACTACTATAATACTGCTCCTATATACAAGAATATAACTACTATAATACTGCCCCTATATACAAGAATATAACTACTATAATACTGCCCCCTATATACAAGAATATAACTACTATAATACTGCTCCTATATACAAGAATATAACTACTATAATACTGCTCCCTATATACAAGAATATAACTACTATAATACTGCCCCCTATGTACAAGAATATAACTACTATAATACTGCTCCTATATACAAGAATATAACTACTATAATACTGCTCCCTATATACAAGAATATAACTACTATAATACTGCCCCCTATGTACAAGAATATAACTACTATAATACTGCCTCTATATACAAGAATATAACTACTATAATACTACCCCTATATACAAGAATATAACTACTATAATACTGCTCCCCTATATACAAGAATATAACTACTATAATACTGCTCCTATATACAACAAAAAAACTACTATAATACTGCTCCTATATACAGGAATATAACTACTATAATACTGCCCCCTATATACAGGAATATAACTACTATAATACTGCCACTATATACAAGAATCTAACTACTATAATACTGCCCACTATATACAAGAATATAACTACTATAATACTGCCCCCTATGTACAAGAATATAACTACTATAATACTGCCCCCTATATACAAGAATATAACTACTATAATACTGCCCCTATATACAAGAATATAACTACTATAATACTGCTTCTATATACAAGAATATAACTACTATAATACTGCTCTCTATATACAAGAATATAACTACTATAATACTGCCCCCTATATACAAGAATATAACTACTATAATACTGCCCCTATATACAAGAATATAACTACTATAATACTGCTTCTATATACAAGAATATAACTACTATAATACTGCTCTCTATATACAAGAATATAACTACTATAATACTGCCCCCTATATACAAGAATATAACTACTATAATACTGCCCTATATACAAGAATATAACTACTATAATACTGCTCCTATATACAAGAATATAACTACTATAATACTGCCCTTATATACAAGAATATAACTACTATAATACTGCTCCCTATATACAAGAATATAACTACTATAATACTGCCCCCTATATACAAGAATATAACTACTATAATACTGCTCCTATATACAAGAATATAACTTCTATAATACTGCCCCCTATATACAGGAATATAACTACTATAATACTGCCCCCTATATACAAGAATATAATTACTATAATACTGCCCCCTATATACAAGAATATAACTACTATAATACTGCTCCTATATACAAGAATGTAACTACTATAATACTGCCTCCTATATACAAGAATATAACTACTATAACACTGCCCCCTATATACAAGAATATAACTACTATAACACTGCCCCCTATATACAAGAATGTAACTACTATAATACTGCTCCTATATACAAGAATATAACTACTATAATACTGCCCCTATATACAAGAATATAACTACTATAATACTGCCCCTATATACAAGAATATAACTACTATAATACTGCCCCTATATACAAGAATATAACTACTATAATACTGCTCCTATATACAAGAATATAACTACTATAATACTGCCCCTATATACAGGAATATAACTACTATAATACTGCCCCTATATACAAGAATATAACTACTATAATACTGCCCCTATATACAAGAATATAACTACTATAATACTGCCCCTCTATATACAAGAATATAACTACTATAATACTGCTCCTATATACAAGAATATAACTACTATAATACTGCCCCTATATACAAGAATATAACTACTATAATACTGCCCCTCTATATACAAGAATATAACTACTATAATACTGCTCCTATATACAAGAATATAACTACTATAACACTGCCCTCTATATACAAGAATATAACTACTATAATACTGCCCCTATATACAAGAATATAACTACTATAATACTGCTCCTATATACAAGAATATAACTACTATAATACTGCTCCTATATACAAGAATATATCTACTATAATACTGTCCCCTATATACAAGAATATAACTACTATAATACTGCCCCCTATATACAAGAATATAACTACTATAATACTGCCCCCTATATACAAGAATATAACTACTATAATACTGCTCCTATATACAAGAATATAACTACTATAATACTGCCCCCTATGTACAGGATTTTGGATCTTATTATATAGAAGAATGTAATAAATTGATAGGACTGTACATTTTGGTTATATATATTACGTGTTTGGTGTGCCGTATACCTTTATATTATCAGGTCTGTATATAATATATATGTTGAGGTCTCGGCACAGTTGTTCCTGTTATAATTACCACTCTTCCACAGAAGAGCAGATGAAATAATGGCAGAGATCAGAGCTGTTCGCTGTCTGTAGTAATGAGATAAGCGGGTGCTGGGAGACAGGTGGGTGAATATTACCCGCAGCGCTGACCCGTAATACACCCCGTCATACATGTGTCCACAGGCGGCACGGGTTATATCATCCTATAATGATCATCTCACACTGACTGCGGAGCTCGGGGGCATCTTTATTCAGCACTAGTCGGGTTCCAGAGCATTTCCCCAAATATTAAATATGTGTGATTTGGTTGGTGATGGAACATTCTGCATTCAAAGCTTTGCTGAATAATGACAGCGCACAGAGTATTTCAGGAGTTGAGTGCTGATCTTTTGGGAGGCAGTGACTTCTCCACTCATGTGAGGTTGTTAGTAGTGACAGGTCTGTAGGTGATATGAGACTGTAAAAGGAGACAAGTAGAAGGTTAGAGACAAATAGTAAAAGGAGCAAAATCCCCCAGCAGCACAGAGTATTTCAGGGTGGTGTGTTTATCTTGTGGAGGGCAATGACCTGTCCACTCATGAGGATGTTGGTGATGTCGGCTGTATGTGACAGCAGCAGTGTGAGGAGTGGAGACAAGTAGGAGGTTACGGACTTGGTCCCCAGCAGCACAGAGTATTTCAAGTACTGAACTTCCACTGGGCAGTAATTTGTCTATATGGCCTTTAGTATTGATTCGATGTTCATCATCCTGCCGTATGTCACGACTCATCTGTTCCCGTATTTAGCAGAGATTTCCGGCCAGCGCTGAACTGGAAGAAAATTCATAGATGAATTTCTGCTTGCTGTCAATTACTGCTTGCTGTCAATCAATAAGAACCTTTATTGCTTACATAAAAATGTGTCCTGGTCGTGTGATGGACACACAGGTGCATGGCTCGTTACATTACAGGCATCAGCTCTGTCTTGTAAGCCCTGTGTATCCATCACATGATGCAAATTTTTGCCCTTATGCCCGCCCATTTATATAGGACACGCCTCCAAACTATGGCATTTGAATTACATATAGTGCATATGACCCCCTTCACGTGATGGACACACAGGTGCATGGTTCGTTACAGTACAGTTATCCGAGCCGTGCACCTGTTTTATCACATGACCAGGACAAATGAATATCCCTTAGATATAAACAATGAAGTTTCCTATTGAATGACAGCAAGCAGAGATCTTGAAAACCGAGAGGAATCGATACAAAAAGTATATTGGAAAATTGTATAACTTTTCATAACATAAAGAATAATATTTGTTAAAATCAGAACACCCCATTAATGCTCCGATTATTAGGGGTCCATTCTCTGGGAACCCCACAGATCCTGAGTGAATGGGAATTAACTTTAATGTAGAGTAACCGAGCATGCTCAGCCTACGAACAGGGACAAGACACCCCCAGTCTCAGGATTTGGGGGGGGTCCTAGCGGCCAGAGCTCATCAATACAACATTTATAGCAATTCTAGCCCATTTGGACAAACCCCTTTAAATTTTCCGTAGACAGGCCGAAGCCTGAATGACACCTTAAACGGGAGACATCCAGGAAGCCGTACTGATGGGGATCCTCTGCTTTTCTTTACTGCATCAAAATTACTCATTGGCGCCCCCTACATAACCATAAGCAGCACAAATCTCTCTTTTGTCCAATGTATCAGTGCAGGTAAAATGTATCAGTCTGGAGTCCCCAGTCTAGACTGGATACAATTGGACCTAAAAGGGACTCTTAAAGGGAAAATACACCAAGAACGAGAGGCCACAGTGTTCTCAAGAGCCCCTCCGCTACTTTTTGGAAATTTCCATCCCAGGTACAAGCCTCGTGGGCCGGCCTATAAGGTGTAGAGAGGAACCTCTGACATATGGACCTTGCCCCAGACTCTTGACCCAGTTACGCCCCCACGGGCCAGACATCCCTATTTCTATTCTCTCCCAGGGGTGATATAACGGCGTGAATGAATGGAGGTGCCGGTGTCTTGACTATTTGCTGCGAGTAATTTATGTACTAGTTGCCGGTTGGGGAGCGCTGTGAACACACGAGCGGCTCATTAATATTTTTTTGACAGCCGCTTACGCCTGAAACCTACTAATTACATTCTCCTGGGCGCTCAACAGATGAAACATGGCAAAAGTTTTCAAGAAAATAAAAAAAAAATTGAAAAAATTCCCACCGGGAGGTTTGCGTCAGGATGCTAATTTTTGGCCTGCCGTGAGCCATTGAGCGGTAATTTATTGTGAGATGAATCTGCGGTGCAGGATTACTGCTCTTATTTATTAGAGTGTCTCGTTTTGGGGGAAGAAGATGAAGATGAAGGAGGCAGCGGCGGGAGAAGAGAGAAAACTAGAACGACTGGAGCGCGGGTGGTAATGAGCTGCCAGGAGATTATGGCAATAATGCCGAGCTATAAATCTCATATCCACGCGTGATATATGTGCGTTGTGCTGGGCAAAAAATGAATCTCAGTATGAAATAAGGTGAAAGTTCTGCTTTTATGGTAATCGGCAGACTCCGGGAGGGATCGGGTAGGAGTCTGGGGGACGGTTCAAATGAGCTGGCACTTTAAACAGAGCAAAGATAAAAAATAGGCCCCTTTCCAGGAGCTTCCTGACACTACTCTCCGAACCACCATCAACAGCCGCACTATCTACAGGGGGGAAGAGTGGCACTCTATACAAGTGGGGTGTGACAATGTCTACAGGGGGGCTGTATTGCCATACCTCCCAACTTTTGAATTCGGAAAAGAGGAACATTTTAAGCCACGCCCCTAACCACGCCCAATATCCCGCATAAACACATCAAATCACAGCCAGATCCTTCTGCAGATAACGCGCGCACATTCTCACTGCGGATCTCTGGACAGTCTGGATATCACAGATATTATGGATCAGGTTATATCGTCTGTTACTTTTCCTATCTTGGGTATAACATTTGCTCATCACGGCGGCAGCTGCTGCAGGACAAACCAAAAGGCTGAGAACAATGAAACTCAAGAGGGAGACCCTGTGGTGGATGACTTTCCAATTGACAGGTAGCAGAGTTACGTGATGTGGATTTTTTTTTCCAGTTCAAATTCTGTTCCGGGCCGTTTTTAACCGCCGATTTTGACCCGTTTTTTTCCCTGTCTGTTTTAAAATCGGATGAATTTCATTTAAATTTGTTGCCACACACAGCCCTCTGTAGATAATGCCACCCAGCCCCCTGCAGGTAATGCCACCCAGCCCCCTGCAGGTAATGCCACCCAGCACCCTGCAGGTAATGCCACACAGCCCCCTGTAGGTAATGCCACCCAGTCCCCTGTAGGTAATGCCACCCAGCCCCTGCATGTAATGCCACCCAGCCCCCTGTAGGTAATGCCACACAGCCCTCTGTAGGTAATGCCACACAGCCCCCTGTAGGTTGCACCCACCGTCCCCCTTCCAGGAGAAGTCACTGACTTCAATGTCCATATATGTACAGTGTAGTCACTGACTTCTCCTGGAGAGGAAACCCCGGCCACAGGGTCGGGGATTCCGCTTCAGAAGTGAGTGACGTCACTGTGTCCATATATGGACTGTGTGGTCACTCACTTCTTCTTTAGCGGAATCCCCTGGCCACAGGGTCGGGGATTGTGCCTCACAAGTGAGTGACGTCACTGTGTCCATATATGGACAGTATAGTCACTCACTTCTCCTGTAGCGGAATCCCCAATCCACGGCCGGGGATTGAGGATTCCGACTCCTACAGGGAGCAAAAAAAGACCCTCCTCACATGTACTCTGCACTGTGAGGAGGAGGAGAGAGAGCGCGAGCGATGGAAGACATGGCCGTCACTCGGGACATGTCACTCACCGTCAGAAGAAGGCAGGAGTCTTGCAGCGGCGTTCTCACTGGTGTCAATGCCGGTCCGGGAGTGAACCAGTACAGTCACCTGACCGGTGAGGTCAGATGACGGGTTAGGTGACTGGACTGGTCCACTCACGGGGCGGCATCGATCCCAGTGAGAACACCGCCGCAAGACTCCTGCCTTCTTCTGATCGCTGCTGCAGTCAGCAGCGATCAGCTGTTCTGATGCAGCGCCCAGCGTGACATTTACAGACCGCCTGGGACGGCAGGACAGCGGTGAGAAACCGGGACTGTCCCGCTGGATCCGGGACGGTTGGGAGGTATGTGTATAGCACTGTGTACAGGGGGGCTGTATGGCACTGTGTACAGGGGGCTGCAGAGCAGAGTCTACGGGGCGGGGGGGGGGGATGTATGGCAGAATCTATGGGGGAGCTGAATGGCACTATCTACATGGGGGCTGTGTGTGGCACCCAGGGGAGGGGGGCAATCAAAAGTTTGCTATGGGGCCCAGTCTTTCCTAGTTATGCCTCTGATGTCAATGATCATTGGCATTCTGCAGCTCAGTGGGCAGCATGGTGGCATTGCAGCGCTGGGGTCCGGGGATGAGTCTTTTCCTTTCATCCTCATCTTTCTTTCTTCACCCTCCTTCTCCTACATGTCTCTCTCTGTCTCCTTCTCCTACATGTCTCTCTCTGTCTCCTTCTCCTACATGTCTCTCTCTGTCTCCTTCTCCTACATGTCTCTCTCTGTCTCCTTCTCCTACATGTCTCTCTCTGTCTCCTTCTCCTACATGTCTCTCTCTATCTCCTTCTCCTACATGTCTCTCTCTGTCTCCTTCTCCTACATGTCTCTCTCTGTCTCCTTCTCCTACATGTCTCTCTCTGTCTCCTTCTCCTACATGTCTCTCTCTATCTCCTTCTCCTACATGTCTCTCTCTGTCTCCTTCTCCTACATGTCTCTCTCTCTGTCTCCTTTTCCTACATGTCTCTCTGTCTTCTCTGCTCTTCTTTCTTTTCTCTCTGTCTCTATCTTCATCGGACCCCCTGTCTCTCTTTCTTTTCTATTCTATATCTGTTTCTTCTCTCTCTTTGCCACCCGAATATAATTTCTCTCTCTGTCTCTCTTCCTATTTCTACTCTTATATCTCTTTCTTTTTTCTTTTCTTTTCTTCTCTCTCTTTTCCTCTTTCTTTCACTGGCTGTCTCTCTTTTTCTCTCTCTCTCTTTCGCTGGCTGTCTCTCTTTTCCTCTCTTTTTCACTGGCTGTCTCATTCTCTCTCGCTTTCGCTGGCTGTCTCTCTTTCTCTCTCGCTTTCGCTTGCTGTCTCTCTTCCTCTCTTTCGCTGGCTGTCTCTCTTTTCCTCTCTTTTTCGCTGGCTGTCTCTCTTCCTCTCTTTCGCTTGCTGTCTCTCTTTTCCTCTCTTTTTCACTGGCTGTCTCATTCTCTCTCTCTTTTGCTGGCTGTCTCTCTCGCTTTCGCTGGCTGTCTCTCTTTCTCTCTCGCTTTCGCTGGCTGTCTCTCTTTTCCTCTCTTTCGCTGGCTGTCTCTCTTTTCCTCTCTTTCGCTGGCTGTCTCTCTTTTCCTCTCTTTCGCTGGCTGTCTCTCTTTTCCTCTCTTTTTCGCTGGCTGTCTCTCATTCTCTCTCTCTCTATCGCTTGCTGTCTCTCTTTTCCTCTCTCTTTCGCTTGCTGTCTCTCTTTTCCTCTATTTCACTGTCTGTCTTTTTCTCTCTTTCGCTGGCTGTCTCTCTTTTCCTCTCTGTCGCTGGCTGTCTCTCTTTTCCTCTCTCTGTCGCTGGCTGTCTCTCTTTTCCTCTCTCTGTCGCTGGCTATCTCTCTTTTCCTCTCTCTGTCGCTGGCTGTCTCTCTCTTCCTCTCTCTTTCGCTGGCTGTCTCTCTTTTCCTCTCTGTCGCTGGCTGTCTCTCTTTTCCTCTCTCTGTCGCTGGCTGTCTCTCTTTTCCTCTCTCTGTCGCTGGCTATCTCTCTTTTCCTCTCTTTTGCTGGCTGTCTCTCTTTTCCTCTCTTTCGCTGGCTGTCTCTCTTTTGCTCTCTCTGTCGCTGTCTGTCTCTCTTTTCCTCTCTTTCTCTGGCTGTCTCTCTTTTCCTCTTTCTTTCACTGGCTGTCTCTCTTTTCCTCTCTCTTTCGCTGGCTGTCTCTCTTTTCCTCTCTGTCGCTGTCTGTCTCTCTTTTCCTCTCTTTCTCTGGCTGTCTCTTTTCCCCTTTTTTCGCTGGCTGTCTCTCTTTTCCTCTCTCTTTCGCTGGCTGTCTCTCTTTTCCTCTCTCTTTCGCTGGCTGTCTCTCTTTTCCTCTCTGTTGCTGGCTGTCTCTCTGTTCCTCTCTTTCGCTGGCTGTCTCTCTTTTCCTCTCTCTGTCGCTGGCTGTCTCTCTTTTCCCCTCTCTTTCGCTGGCTATCTCTCTTTTCCTCTCTCTTTCGCTGGCTGTCTTTCTTTTCCTCTCTCTTTCGCTGGCTGTCTCTCTTTTCCTCTCTCTGTCGCTGGCTGTCTCTCTTTCTCTCTCTCTCTTTCGCTGGCTGTCCCTCTGTTCCTCTCTGTCACTGGCTGTCTCTCTTTTTCGCTGACTGTCTTTTTCTCTCTTTCGCTGGCTGTCTCTCTTTTCCTCTCTCTGTCGCTGGCTGTCTCTCTTTTCCTCTCTGTCGCTGGCTGTCTCTCTCTTCCTCTCTCTTTCGCTGGCTGTCTTTTCCTCTCTGGCGCTGGTTGTGTCTCTTTTTTTCTCGTTCGCTGGCTGTCTCTCTTTTCCTCTCTCGCTCGCTGTCTCTTTTTTTCTCTTTCGCTGGCTTTCTCTTTTCCTCTTTGTCTCTGGCTGTCTCTCTTTTCCTCTCTCTTTTGCTGGCTGTCTCTCTTTTCCTCTTTGTCGCTGGCTGTCTCATTCTCTCTTGCTTTCGCTGGCTGTCTCTCTTTTCCTCTCTTTCGCTTGCTGTCTCTCTTTTCCTCTCTTTCGCTTGCTGTCTCTCTTTTCCTCTCTTTCGCTAGCTGTCTCTCTTTTCCTCTCTTTCGCTGGCTGTCTCTCTTTTCCTCTCTGTCGCTGGCTGTCTCTCTTTTGCTCTCTTTCGCTGGCTGTCTCTCTTTTCCTCTCTTTCGCTAGCTGTCTCTCTTTTCCGCTCTGTCACTGGCTGTCTCTCTTTCGCTGGCTGTCTCTCTTTTCCTCTCTCTGTTGCTGGCTGTCTCTCTTTTGCTCTCTTTCGCTGGCTGTCTCTCTTTTCCTCTCTTTCGCTGGCTGTCTCTCTTTTCCTCTCTTTCGCTAGCTGTCTCTCTTTTCCGCTCTGTCACTGGATGTCTCTCTCTCGCTGACTGTCTCTCTCTTTCTCTCTCTTTCGCTGGCTGTCTCTCTTTTCCTCTCTGGCGCTGGTTGTCTCTCTTTTCCTCTTTCGCTGGCTGTCTCTCTTTTCCTCCCTCTCGCTGGTTGTCTCTCTTTTCCTCTCTTTCGCTAGCTGTCTCTCTTTTCCTCTCTTTCGCTGGCTGTCTCTCTTTTCCTCTCTTTCGCTGGCTGTCTCTCTTTTCCTCTCTTTCGCTGGCTGTCTTTTTCTCTCTTTCGCTGGCTGTCTCTCTTTTCTGCTCTGTCCCTGGCTGTCTCTCTTTCGCTGACTGTCTCTCTCTTCCTCTCTCTTTCGCTGGCTGTCTATCTTTTCCTCTCTCTTTCGCTGGCTGTCTCTCTTTTCCTCTCTGTCGCTGGCTGTCACTTTTCCTCTCTCTTTCGCTGGCTGTCTCTCTGTTCCTCTCTTTCGCTGGCTGTCTCTTTTCCTCTCTCTGACGCTGGCTGTCTCTCTTTTCCTCTCTCTTTCGCTGGCTGTCTCTCTTTTCCTCTCTCTGTCGCTGGCTATCTCTCTTTTCCTCTCTCTTTCGCTGGCTGTCTTTCTTTTCCTCTCTCTTTCGCTGGCTGTCTCTCTTTCGCTGACTGTCTCTCTCTTTTCCTCTCTCTGTCGCTGGCTGTCTCTCTTTCTCTCTCTCTTTCGCTTGCTGTCTCTCTTTTCCTCTCTTTCGCTAGCTGTCTCTCTTTTCCTCTCTTTCGCTGGCTGTCTTTTTCTCTCTTTCGCTGGCTGTCTCTCTTTTCCTCTCTCTTTCGCTGACTGTCTCTTCCTCTCTCTCTTTTGCTGGCTGTCTCTCTTTTCCTCTCTTTCGCTGGCTGTCTTTTTCTCTCTTTCGCTAGCTGTCTCTCTTTCGCTGACTGTCTCTCTCTTCCTCTCTCGCTGACTGTCTCTCTCTTTCTCTCTCTTTCTCTGGCTGTCTCTCTTTTCCTCTCTGGCGCTGGCTGTCTCTCTTTTCCTGTCTGGCGCTGGCTGTCTCTCTTTTCCTCCCTCTCGCTAGCTGTCTCTCTTTTCCTCTCTTTCGCTGGCTGTCTCTCTTTTCCTCTCTTTTGCTGGCTGTCTTTTTCTCTTTTGCTGGCTGTCTCTCTTTTCCGCTCTGTCCCTGGCTGTCTCTCTTTCGCTGACTTTCTCTCTTTTCCTCTCTCTTTCGCTCGCTGTCTCTTTTTCTCTCTTTCACTGGCTGTCGCTTTTCCTCTCTCTTTCGCTGGCTGTCTCTCTGTTCCTCTCTTTCGCTGGCTGTCTCTTTTCCTCTCTCTGTCGCTGGCTGTCTCTCTTTTCCTCTCTCTTTCGCTGGCTGTCTCTCTTTTCCTCTCTGTCGCTGACTATCTCTCTTTTCCTCTCTCTTTCGCTGGCTGTCTTTCTTTTCCTCTCTCTTTCGCTGGCTGTCTCTCTTTCGCTGACTGTCTCTCTCTTTTCCTCTCTCTGTCGCTGGCTGTCTCTCTGTTCCTCTCTGTCGCTGGCTGTCTCTCTGTTCCTCTCTTTCGCTGGCTGTCTCTCTTTTCCTCTCTGTCACTGGCTGTCTCTCTTTTTCGCTGACTGTCTTTTTCTCTCTTTCGCTGGCTGGCTCTCTTTTCCTCTCTCTGTCGCTGGCTGTCTCTCTTTTCCTCTCTGGCGCTGGTTGTCTTTCTTTTCCTCTCTCTTTCGCTGGCTGTCTCTCTTTTCCCCTCTCTTTCGCTGTCTGTCTCTTTTTCTCTCTTTTGCTGGCTGTCTCTCTTCTCCTCTCTGTCGCTGGCTGTTTCTCTTTTCCTCTCTGTCGCTGGTTGTCTCTTTTCCTCTCTTTTCTCTGGCTGTCTCTCTTTTCCTCTCTCTTTCGCTCGCTGTCTCTCTTTTCCTCTCTCTTTCGCTCGCTGTCTCTCTTTTCCTCTCTGTCGCTCGCTGTCTCTCTTTTCCTCTCTCTGTCGCTGGCTGTCTCTCTTTTTCTCTCTTTCGCTGGCTGTCTCTCTTTCTCTCTCTTTCGCTGGCTGTCTCTCTTTTCCTCTCTTTTTCACTGGCTGTCTCATTCTCTCTCTTTCGCTGGTTTCTCTCTCGCTTTCGCTGGCTGTCTCTCTGTTCCTCTCTTTCGCTGGCTGTCTCTCTTTTCTTCTCTTTCGCTTGCTGTCTCTCTTTTCCTCTCTGTCACTGGCTGTCTCTCTTTCGCTGACTGTCTTTTTCTCTCTTTCGCTGGCTGTCTCTCTTTTCCTCTCGCTGGCTGTCTCTCTTTTCCTCTCTCTTTCGCTGGCTGTCTTTCTTTTCCTCTCTCTTTCGCTGTCTGTCTCTTTTTCTCTTTTGCTGGCTTCTCTCTTTTCCTCTCTTTCGCTGGCTGTCTCTCTTTTCCTCTCTCTGTCGCTGGCTGTCTCTCTTTTCCTCTCTCTGTCGCTGGCTGTCTCTCTTTCTCTCTTTCGCTGGCTGTCTCTCTTTTCCTCTCTTTTGCTGGCTGTCTCTCTTTTCCTCTCTTTCACTGGCTGTCTCTCTTTTGCTCTCTCTGTCGCTGTCTTTCTCTCTTTTCCTCTCTTTCTCTAGCTGTCTCTCTTTTCCTCTTTCTTTCACTGGCTGTCTCTATTTTCCTCTCTGTCGCTGTCTGTCTCTCTTTTCCTCTCTTTCTCTGGCTGTCTCTTTTCCCCTTTCTTTCGCTGGCTGTCTCTCTATTCCTCTCTCTTTCGCTGGCTGTCTCTCTTTTCCTCTCTCTTTCGCTGGCTGTCTCTCTTTTCCTCTCTGTTGCTGGCTGTCTCTCTGTTCCTCTCTTTTGCTGGCTGTCTCTCTTTTCCTCTCTCTGTCGCTGGCTGTCTCTCTTTTCCTCTCTCTTTCGCTGGCTGTCTCTCTTTTCCTCTCTGTCGCTGGCTATCTCTCTTTTCCTCTCTTTCACTGGCTGTCTTTCTTTTCCTCTCTCTTTCGCTGGCTGTCTCTCTTTCGCTGACTGTCTCTCTTTTCCTCTCTGTCGCTGTCTGTCTCTCTTTTCCTCTCTTTCTCTGGCTGTCTCTTTTCCCCTTTCTTTCGCTGGCTGTCTCTCTTTTCCTCTCTCTTTCGCTGGCTGTCTCTCTTTTCCTCTCTCTTTCGCTGGCTGTCTCTCTTTTCCTCTCTGTTGCTGGCTGTCTCTCTGTTCCTCTCTTTCGCTGGCTGTCTCTCTTTTCCTCTCTCTGTCGCTGGCTGTCTCTCTTTTCCTCTCTCTTTCGCTGGCTGTCTCTCTTTTCCTCTCTGTCGCTGGCTATCTCTCTTTTCCTCTCTTTCGCTGGCTGTCTTTCTTTTCCTCTCTCTTTCGCTGGCTGTCTCTCTTTCGCTGACTGTCTCTCTCTTTTCCTCTCTCTGTCGCTGGCTGTCTCTCTTTCTCTCTCTCTCTTTCGCTGGCTGTCTCTCTGTTCCTCTCTGTTCCTCTCTGTCACTGGCTGTCTCTCTTTTCCTCTCTCTTTCGCTGGCTGTCTTTCTTTTCCTCTCTCTTTCGCTGTCTGTCTCTTTTTCTCTTTTGCTGGCTTCTCTCTTTTCCTCTCTTTCGCTGGCTGTCTCTCTTTTCCTCTCTCTGTTGCTGGCTGTCTCTCTTTCTCTCTCTTTTCGCTGGCTGTCTCTCTTTTCCTCTCTTTCGCTGGCTGTCTCTCTTTCTCTCTCTTTCGCTGGCTGTCTCTCTTTTCCTCTCTTTCGCTGGCTGTCTCTCTTTTGCTCTCTCTGTCGCTGTCTGTCTCTCTTTTCCTCCCTCTCGCTGGTTGTCTCTCTTTTCCTCTCTCTTTCGCTGTCTGTCTCTCCTTTCCTCTCTTTCTCTGGCTGTCTCTTTTCCCCTTTCTTTCGCTGGCTGTCTCTCTTTTCCTCTCTTTCGCTGGCTGTCTCTCTTTTCCTCTCTCTTTCGCTGGCTGTCTCTCTTTTCCTCTCTCTTTCGCTGGCTGTCTCTCTTTTCCTCTCTTTCGCTGGCTGTCTCTCTTTTCCTCTCTGTCGCTGGCTGTCTCTCTTTCTCTCTCTTTCGCTTGCTCATCTCTCTTTTGCTGGCTGTCTCTCTTTTCCTCTCTGTTGCTGGCTGTCTCTCTTTCTCTCTCTCTCTTTCGATGGCTGTCTCTCTTTTCCTCTCTTTCGCTGGCTGTCTCTCTTTTCCTCTCTGTTGCTGGCTGTCTCTCTTTCTCTCTCTCTTTCGATGGCTGTCTCTCTTCGCTGGCTGTCTCTCTTTTCCTCTCTTTCGCTGGCTGTCTCTCTTTTTGTGAACAGACGTCCCTCTGATGTCTCTGCGGACCCCCGGTAATTATCGCCTCTCAGCGGCTGTGTCAAGGAGACGCCTCGTCCCACTTCTGTCCCAGTCGCCATTTCTTCAGGTGTTATTAAGTGTCAGCGGCTGTGCACAAATAGTCCCTGATCCTGAAATCACGCAGATCCACGGTCACAGTGACATATAACATATATTATACTCCAGTCACATCTAAAGCTACATTCAGAATTCTACTTTCTGCTACCTGGAATCCTGCTGTGTAAACACTACATCTTCCACAATGCACTACAGCACACCATGCATTGTACACACAAAGAACCATCAGGGGGCAGCAGTAAAATCTGAGGTCCCAAAAGCTGGAGACCCCCAGAATTTTTAACGCAGATCCCTCCATATAACAAAGCATGTCCTTTACACCGATAAAGCCAGCAAGGAGGGGGGGATTTGAGTTCTTGCATCCTGAAATATTTAAATGCAGACCCCCTCATCTCACTGCTGCCCTCTGCTGGTTCTGTGCTCTATACAGGTCATGCTCTTCACACCCAAAGAACCAGTAGGGGGCAGCAGTGAGATTTGAGGTCCTGCCTGGAAACTGGCAAAACTTGTTGCCGACCCCCTTCATCTCAATGCTGCTCCTACTCTGTCTGTCTGTGTTCAGTGCATTCTCTATACATTCAAAGAAGCAGTGTGAGATCCTGAAAGCTAGAAACCAGAATTCTGAATGCAGCTTTGGATGTGACTGGAGGATGTAACTCGCTTGCACTACCAGATAAGTAACGTAAATTATTTACAAAGTTATTGGATATTATATGTAGATTAAAACTTGATGTTTAGGAGCGGGGCTGCTCTTTGTATGAAATGATCCGCTCATTGCTATGACCGGGAGAGTGCGTATCAATATCGTATAAATAAGTGAGTATAAATCGCCATATAAATATTCCAGGGCCTCTTATAAGCGGGAGCGCAGGGTGGGAGCCGCACATTATAATCCTACAGACGCGGCAGGGGGACGAGGGAGCCGGCGTTTGTACATCCTCCGCTTCTCTTTTTCAAACAATCCTCCTCTTGGCCTCGTCAAACTATTTCAATTTGATTTTCCTTTCTACGGAGATCTGGGCTGCGTCTGTAATTATAGCCGTAGATTCTGGGATTAATGTTTAAAGCCGCCTCTCCGGCTTGTCGGGACGCAGCGTTCACCTTTAGATCTGCGCGTCTGGCTGATGTTCGCCTATAATCCTCCAACGTCTTCATTAACCTTCCTTCCTCGGCTCCTCTGCTTATCTATTTAAGCTTTTCGGGACGTATCCGTCGGCTTTGTTGTTCATTCATTACAATTGAATCCCATGAAGAAAAAGTTATTTTCCCCCATTGACGGGTTCACTTTAAGGCACTGTTTAGTCATTCGATCCTTCTCCGGAGTCCCAGAGCAATCTATAACCAGCATGACAAATAAAGACAGAGGATCTCCACCGGCTCTATCCAGTCGCCTCGTGGGAACGTTCCATAAAAAATGTGCTCCGGCGCTCGCCGTAACCCGACTGCTGCGAGGTCACGTGTACTTTTCAGATTGGAAATTCTCCCAGTCTACAAAATTCCGCTGTAATTAATAGAAATTATCACTTAATGGCCTAAAGTTAAAGGGAAACTCCTCATTCAGCTGCCACCGCCAGATCTCTCCCTTCGGGCTTTGACAGCCAGGGGATATTGGGAGTTGTAGTTTTGCAACTGGTGGAGAGTCACAGGTTACCAAACACAACACTAGAGACAGAAGATGAACCAAGACGGGATGAGTGACAACCACTGTATACATAGAACTATGGAGAGCAGGTGTAGTCACCCGATGCTGCCCTGGACGGTTGCTAAGCAACAGCTCGAACATTGTGTAGTGATCATTACAAGAGTCTGCATAATACTGCTATGTAATTGCCACATAATACGCCACTAAATAATACTAGGTGGTTTTAGAGTTAATTTTAATCTATCGTTGGGAAGAGCATGCAGCGTAATTGTGCCCAACCTCTAGTACTGATAGTGGAGTGGAATGCTTTCCTGCTCCACACTCAGTTTGCCCCTGAGGGTCCTGAAGGCCCCCTAACAAATTGGTTCTCTAGGCAATTGGCCAGTTGCCACCCACTAAAAAAAAAAGCCCTGGGTGCAGGTTTTGCTGCTGGACTGATGAAACCTGAGCGGATGACTCAATTACTTGAGAGCAGGGTAGATTCTATGTTGGGTGGTGCCCTGTATGGTACCTTCTGTTGGTTCCCCCTTCTCCATATGGGGTTTTGTCATAGAGTATACAAATAACTACACCAAACTAATTATAAGTACCATACAGTGCCATATGTTTATTATATAACACTTCTATATAGTTTCCTAAATAACAATATAAGGACACCACCGCCAACACCATGCACTGCAAAAATAATATACTGTACAGTCTAAGCAGCAGTGTCACACAATGTAAATACCACCATACAGTGCTCACATGATACCGCCATACAGTCACCAAATAACAGCTCCATACACTCACCAAATAACAGCTCCATACAGTCACCAAATAACAGCTCCATACAGACACCAAATAACAGCTCCATACAGTCACCAAATAACAGCTCCATACAGTCACCAAATAACAGCTCCATACAGTCACCAAATAACAGCTCCATACAGTCACCAAATAACAGCTCCATACAGTCACCAAATAACAGCTCCATACAGTCACCAAATAACAGCTCCATACAGTCACCAAATAACAGCTCCATACAGTCACCAAATAACAGCTCCATACAGACACCAAATAACAGCTCCATACAGTCACCAAATAACAGCTCCATACAGTCACCAAATAACTACCCCATACAGACACCAAATAACAGCTCCGTACAGAAACCAAATAACAGCTCAATACACTCACCAAATAACAGCTCCATACAGTCACCAAATAACAGCTCCATACAGTCACCAACTAACAGCTCCATACAGTCACCAACTAACAGCTCCATACAGTCACCAACTAACAGCTCCATACAGTCACCAAATAACAGCTCCATACAGACACCAAATAACAGCTCCGTACAGACACCAAATAACAGCTCCATACAGTCACCAAATAACAGCTCCATACAGTCACCAAATAACAGCTCCGTACAGACACCAAATAACAGCTCCGTACAGACACCAAATAACAGCTCCATACAGTCACCAAATAACAGCTCCATACAGTCACCAAATAACAGCTCCATACAGTCACCAAATAACAGCTCCATACAGTCACCAAATAACAGCTCCATACAGTCACCAAATAACAGCTCCATACACTCACCAAATAACAGCTCCATACAGTCACCAAATAACAGCTCCATACAGTCACCAAATAACAGCTCCATACAGTCACCAAATAACAGCTCCATACACTCACCAAATAACAGCTCCATACAGTCACCAAATAACAGCTCCATACAGTCACCAAATAACAGCTCCATACAGACACCAAATAACAGCCCCATACAGTCACCAAATAACAGCTCCATACAGACACCAAATAACAGCTCCATACAGTCACCAAATAACAGCTCCATACACTCACTAAATAACAGCTCCATACACTCACCAAATAACAGCTCCATACAGACACCAAATAACAGCTCCATACAGTCACCAAATAACACCTCCATACAGACACCAAATAACAGCTCAATACACTCACTAAATAACAGCTCCATACAGACACCAAATAACAGCTCCATACAGTCACCAAATAACAGCTCCATACAGACACCAAATAACAGCTCCATACAGACACCAAATAACAGCTCCGTACAGACACCAAATAACAGCTCCATACAGTCACCAAATAACAGCTCCATACAGTCACCAAATAACAGCTCCATACAGTCCCCTTCAGCAGCGCCCGCTAAGTCTGGCCATGCTTGGTGATTTCATTATTTTGGGGGACTTCTCTTTGACTATTATGCTCATTAACACAGTAGGGCGATTGTAAGAAGATGATTTCAGCACCTGGGGTGATGCCACTTTCGTCCTCGGCTTCTACCTCTAAATTTTGTCAAGAGAGATTAAAATTTCTCACTCCCTGACAGATTAGAAGCTGCAGAGAAGGAAAACGTAAAGGCAAAGGCGACCAGCGCCCCCCACTAAACGAAGGTGTCGTATCAATCCAGAGAACAACTCATCAGGGATCTACAAATGAGTGAGCTGAGGGATAATGATGGGAGAAAAAATAATGTGCAAATAAATTGGGTGGGAGACTGTCAGCAAGTTGGCTCGAAGGCCAAGGATGCGGGCCCCAGCTATTGTCATTGTCTACATCTCTAAGGTGGGGTTCTCCAACCTGTGACTCTCATGCTGTTGCAAAACAAACTTTTAGCGTTTACTGACAGCTGCAGGGATACTGGGAGTTGTAGTTCTGCAACAGCTAGAGAGTCACAGATAAGATTTTGGTGATCTAAGGAGTGAATGGATAGAGCAGGTATTTGCTAAATTCTCCTACTTTCTGACTGTCTCCTGTGATACCACGTTCCAGCCTCAGCCACATCCTGGGAGCCCCTTGTGTGTGTTGGACCTTTGTCAGCGGAGGCACCTGGTGTCCTGTAGCCCTGCAGACCGTCGCGCCCCTGTTTGCTCATGTGTGGACGTGCAGCACATCGCAATGAATAGATAGTACATGATTCAGTGCATTGACATTGGTTTTCCTTCTGTTCCAAGCAGCAGATTGCCGAGATCTTCACACAGAAAACCCAAAAATACGTTTCCTGTTGTTCTGCCGCTGTCTTCTATGTGACGATCCCCCAAATAATCAGCAGATTGTGACATAAGAAGAACATCTCATATTCCCAATATTGTAATTTATAACCAAAGTAAGTCAGTGGTGACAAGTGCCAGGACCATGGACGGAGGGTTTATATAAAGGTCACATTGGGTTACTGTAGATCATTCTCTTCTGCAGGCTTCAGAGCTGAAATCTCCTGTATTTCCTGCTTGTTCAGTGTCTGCACAGAGTTTGATCTGGTGATTTGCATTCTGGGAAGTATTTTTACAACATTGTTCATACTGTACTTATCAACACTTGAACCCCAAATCAAAGGACAATATTAACTCTGTCGTTGTTCCACTCATGAAAGCCCACAAAACATCCCAGAAATAACCCTTTTATAAAAATCTGCATAACCCCACTCTTCTTGACGTCTGATGGGGATTGTTGGCAAGTATGAACTGTACAGTCTATTTGATATCAAAGAAACTAACTGTCCCTCTGCATTAGAGGAGCTGAGCTAAACCATTCAGGTGTATCTATAAACAAACATGCTGACTGTTTTCAATAACAACCAGCAGAATAGTGAGTGCAGCTCTGGAGTATAATACAGGATATAACTCAGGATCAGTACAGGATAAGTAATATAATGTATGTACACAGTGACTCCCCCAGCAGAATAGTGAGTGCAGCTCTGGAGTATAATACAGGATGTAACTCAGGATCAGTACAGGATAAGTAATGTATGTATACAGTGACTCCACCAGCAGAATAGTGAGTGCAGCTCTGGAGTATAATACAGGATATAACTCAGGATCAGTACAGGATAAGTAATGTATGTATACAGTGACTCCACCAGCAGAATAGTGAGTGCAGCTCTGGAGTATAATACAGGATATAACTCAGGATCAGTACAGGATAAGTAATGTATGTATACAGTGACTCCACCAGCAGAATAGTCAGTGCAGCTCTGGAGTGGGTGGAGTAGGACGTGTGGAGAGAGCTGCTGAGACTTCCGTGCAGGCCTTGGATCCAGGGACTTTCCTTATCCTATCTGCCCAGGCCTCATACCATCTGCCTGGGCTTGGAAAGTACCCTGAGGGGGGTTCCATCCTAGGATGGAGCCTCAGACCTCTACCTCCCGGAGCATGCCAGCGGGGGGTAGAGGGTCATCCCAGCTGGCTGGGAATATGCAAACGGTCGCGGGGGTGAGGAGATCATCTCGGGGCAAGGCTGTCCTGGCTCCCCCTGAGGCTGGAACCCTGGATAAGGGTATGGAGACGCGGTCCGGCAGGGTGATCGAGGTGTTGTCATCTGGAGAAGGACCAGCGCCGTCCGGACATTTGGATGACGGTCGTGTGGAGGAATGGGGACAGCTGAGGACCGGAGAGACGGTGGAGAACTTCAGCTCCCGTCTGGCTATGCGGTTGGAGGAGTATCGGGACCTCAGGAAGTCGCTGCAACGGCTCCGTGCGGACTTGGCGGTCGCCAGAGGAAGAGCTGCAAAAGCCTCAGGAGGTAAGAGGTCCCGATACCTTTTAAATGTGAAATCCTTGTTGGAGGAAATAAAAGAAGTGGAAGAGAGACGTGAGGAGATTTTGGCAGGCGGAGGGGTGTTTGGTGAAAAATTAAAAAATGAAGAGAGGTTTGCCGAGATGGCAGAACCTATAAAAATAGAAAGTGTGGAGGAAGACAGCAGAGCCCCAGACACAGCAAAGGAAATTGTGGGGGAGAAAATGGAGCATGAGAATGCAAAGTCCAGAGAAGGCTCAGATTCTGATGCACCCAGGAGCAGTGAGGAGGAGGAGGGTGGACTCACAGCTGGGAGAAATCAGGAGAGTTTTGATACTGACAGTGAGCGGCCTCCAGGATTACTTACACAGATCCGTAACGTGGAGTCGCCGGTATCCTTCCAGGGATTTAGTTTTGGTGCGGAGTTACCCGCAGAGGAGGAAAAGCAAAAGGAAAAAAAAGACAAAGGAAAAAAAATCTGCTGAAGGTTCATTTAAAATGGTGTATACAGCAAGATCCTTCCTGTGCTCTGAGCCAGATGAAAGTCAGGATCAGGGCGCAGGTCCCGCAAGACCCCCAGCTCAAGCCTCTGCAGTGGGGCTGGAGCGGGAATGCGGGGAGAGTGTT
Organism: Rhinoderma darwinii; assembly: GCF_050947455.1. Taxonomy (NCBI): domain Eukaryota; kingdom Metazoa; phylum Chordata; class Amphibia; order Anura; family Rhinodermatidae; genus Rhinoderma; species Rhinoderma darwinii. The sequence goes on along the minus strand of NC_134696.1, from coordinate 10,686,853 downwards.
ACGGGTCCGGCATTAGAACACGTGGTGGTCAAAATGGCGCCGGACGCCAACCCCTGCAAAGGGGGCGGTACTGGTGGCCTGGTGACGCCAGGGGGTGTGTCCCCGTGTCCGGTTAATGGCGAGCCCGGGAAACTGGTCTCTGATGCGAGTCAGCGGTCTGGAGAACGGGTAAACCAGAAACCGGATGTGGTGTCTGAAAGCCGGAAGTCTGTCGGTGTCGCAGTAAAGCCGTCAGACGTTCCGGACAAGGGCGGTCACAGAGGGGGCTCCGGCTCTGTTGGCCACTCCTCTGTGGGAGGGGGGAGTGGTCCGGCGCCGGAGGCGGCTCCAGTGACATCAGTGGCTCCTTCGTCCGCATCACTGAAAAGTGGTGTAGGCGAGAAGGGGGCTGCTGGCGTCGGGGGCGGCGGTGGCCCCTTTCCCAAAAATGTTCCGCACATAGAAAAGATGGAGGTTAATGAGGCGGAGGGCACAGCGGGGACACCGCTTATAACATCTGGTGGCGTCCCTGCAAAGGTGCCTGATGATGCGGAGACTGAAGCAGTGTCTACCCACACAAAATGTACAGGAAAAATACATAACATAGGACCAGGCCTGGCCAGAAGGATGACTGCAGGGGGACCTGGTGGGTTAAATAAAAAAGTTGCGGCTGTGGATGTGGGAACTGCTGGGGGTATGCAGGTGTCTGTAAATAAAGTTGCTGGAGTGTCTGCTGGTAATGGGGTGTTGAGTGCTGTGTCTGTGGGTGGTGAGGTGGTGGGTGGTGGGGATGGGGTATCAACCAGGGGCAATGGGCCTGGCGCTCCTCTTGCTGTGACATCCGGCAGGTCTTATGCTGGTGTGGCAGCGGGGGGACAGCGGGCCCACCCATCTTCATCCTCAAGGTCCGGGGACGGTAACTTGCAACAACGTCTCTTGGACGCTTTAAGAGAGGGAAAGCAAACCCTAACCATAGGGGGAGTGCAGAAGGACCTGTCTTTCTGGATAGACAGATATGGTCTAAATGCCTTCCGAGAGCAACGAGGAGATCAGTGGTCGCTCCCAACAGCCGGGCAGGCTGTAGCCAGGAGGAATGTGGTCCGTCTCCGGTGGCGTGGCAATGATGCGTGCCCTCCCAGAAAGAGGGTGGTGGAGCTGCTGCTGGGGATGGGCTTCAAGGCGAGTGACATCTTTGCCTTGATACATCCTCATGGCTCGGTCGAGTTTGACATCAGCTTTGTTCACCTAGGGGGCCTTGAGGTCTTCTGGGGGAACTACGAGCTGATGAAGGACGAGCCTGGCTGGCGAGACTTTGCTGCACAAGCAATTTCTCGCCAAAGTGGTCCCAAGAGAGTGACCGTTCTTACCCGTAATGAGTCACTCTCTTGTATTGATATCATGACCTGGTTGGGAAGGTACGGAGAGGTAGTAGAGATGCCACGGAAGAACATGGATGAGTTTGGCATCTGGTCAGGGGCCTGGACGTTCATGGTTAAATTAAAGCGTCTGGGACAGACGGTGTCCCACATACCATCGTCTGCTTTCCTGGGAAGAGATCGGATCCTTGTCTTCTACCAGGGGCAGCCGAAGTTGTGTCACCGGTGTGGCGACCCCTCACATTTGAGTGCAGGCTGCAAGGTGCAGAAGTGTGCTCATTGTGGGGGGATTGGTCATCTAGCCGCATCGTGTGACCGTATTCGGTGCAACCTGTGTGGTGACTTAGGTCACCCGTTCAGTCGGTGTCCTCGCTCTGTTGTCAATGCTTGTTCCAAACCTGCGGAGGATGAAAGGAGGGAGGCCTCCGTGGGTGAGGGTGCGGGCAGGGACGATGGGGCACAGGGGCAAGGGAAGAATGCAAAGAAGGGTCCCCCTTCTCGCCAGAGAAGGGCGGAGAAGCGAAGGAAGGAGAGGATTTGGAGGGCGCTCCAGGAAACTGGGACAACCTCTGATTCGGATCTGGATGCCCCCCCTGAATCTGATGCCCCTGGGGAGGCCGAATTGAATGGGGAGATGAGGAGGATCCAAAGGGAGCAGAGGGCTGAGGACTCTCAGTCCTCCCACTATGAAAGTGTGGGAGAGGAAGAGAGGACTCAGCCTACAGCAAAAGGGACACCGGGCAAAACCCAAGGGCCAAATACATCTGGCCCCGCCCTGGCCCAGGAAGGTAAATCCTGTACCCCCCTGGTGCGCTCTACTGATCGATACCATGCTCTCGTGGACATTCCAGCCTCTCATACTAAGAGGGAGGGCATGGTAGGGCACCCTAGAGTCGTTGAGCCTCCCCTGCTGCAGGGGCCGTTGCCCCCAGAGGGGGAGGTTGACCCGGTACTTGGGGATGAAGATGGGAATAGGGTGGTGAATATGGACTCCTCAGTTTGCAAGAAGCGAGGCAAAGAAGGGGGGTCCTCATCAGATAGAGGGGGGGGTGGGAAGAAGAAAGCCGTCTAACTCAAACATCCATGATGGCGGCACCCACTCCGTTGACGCTGGCATCAATTAACGTTGCCAGCATTAAGTCAGATAGGGCGAGATTTGCAGCCTTTGATTTTCTTGGCCGAGTTGAAGCCGACATTTTGTTTTTGCAGGAGACCAGGCTGTCACTTTTGGCAGACGTCGTTAAATCTAGGAGGGAGTGGCGACGCGGGCCCTCCTACTGGTCTCTTGCGGCTGAGCCCTATAGCGGAGTGGCGGTCCTTTTCACCGCACCGGTAACATGCCGACGGATGATTGAGTTAGAAATGGGGAGGTGCTTGATCTTAGATGTCCTCATGAGGGGACAGGAATTAAGACTAATCAATATATACGGACCCCAGAGCAAATGGTACCGTAAAAGTCTCTTCATGAGGATTAAGCCTTTCCTTTTTTCAGGTCGACAAGTTATCTTTGGAGGGGACTTCAATACTGTCGTGAGGCCCCGAGATAGAGGAGGTTCCGGAGATAAAAAATTGACCTACGATAGTGTAGCATTAAAAAATATAGTTAGCGATGCTCGCCTGGTGGACAGTAGCGGATCCCCATATGGGCGTTTCGGGCGGTCGCCCGGGGCCCAAGGCTTGCAGGGGGCCCATAGCTTCCCACACCGCACACAAGTGAACCAAAACTCTCCAGGGCTGCTGTCGGCCGCATTCTAGTGATCATCGGTCCCACGTGCTGATGGGGAATGTGAAGGGGGAGTCAATTGCGGCCAGGGAACAGGGGCACAGCACATCAGCTGTAGAGAGCAGACTGTCAGAGATTGTGATGGGCAGGTGCTGGAGTCTCCCTGACAGTCTGCTCCTCTGTGCCGCTGTGCACTCTCCCTCCTGTCTAAACCTCCAGCAGCTGCCTGATAACGGCAAAACTGAAACTAGAGGGTGAAGGACCTGTGGTGACGTCACAGTCACATGATTAAGGTCCTGGAGGCTGCCAGAGACAAGCACCGCAGAGGAAGAGGCTGGTAAGTAAGTAAGTAAGTGTGTGTGTGTGTGTGTGTGTATGTGTCATAATGTAAGTCTATATAGTGTGTGCTGTGTATATAGTGTGTGCTGTGTATATAGTGTCTATAATGTAAGTCTATGTAGTGTGTGTGTGTGTGTGTCATAATGTAAGTCTATATAGTGTGTGCTGTGTTTATAGTGTCTATAATGTAAGTCTATGTAGTGTGTGTGTGTTTGTGTGTGTGTCATAATGTAAGTCTATATAGTGTGTGCTGTGTATATAGTGTGTGCTGTGTTTATAGTGTCTATAATGTAAGTCTATATAGTGTGTGCTGTGTATATAGTGTGTGCTGTGTATATAGTGTGTGCTGTGTTTATAGTGTCTATAATGTAAGTCTATATAGTGTGTGTGGTTTGAATATATAGTGTTTGGTGTTAGTGTGAATTGTATATGGGGTGTTTAATGTCACATTTTTTGTGTGCAAAATAATTTCCCACCCATAGAGCCCTCTGCAGTAAGTCAGATGCTCAGAACCCCCCCCCCCCCTGCAGTATAATCTCCCCCATGGAGCCCTCAGTAGTTATTATACTGCAGGGGGGGGGGGGGTCAGAGCGTTTGATTGACTGTTCAGGGTTCTATAGGGGAATAACTCCTTCCCCCCCCCCCAAGAGCCATAAGGGCGGATTTACACGAATGTGTAATACGTCCGTGCAACGCGCGTGCTTTTCACGCGCGTCGCACGGACCTATGCAAGTATATGGGGCAGTGCAGACTGTCAGTGATTTTTGCGCAGCATGTGTCCGCTGCGTAAAACTGACGACATGTCCTATATTTCTGCGTTTTTTGCGCATCACGCACCCATTGAAGTTAATGGGTGCGTGAAAATCACGCATGCCACACGGAGGCACCTCCGTGGGACGTGCGTGATTTGCTCAACAGCAGTATAACTATGATTGCAAACAGAAAAGCACCACGTGCTACAAACATACAAACAGAGTGTCATAATGATGGCGGCTGCGCGAAAGGCACGCATCCGCGCATCATATGGTGATGACACACGGAGCTGTTAAGTGCCTTTTGCGCGCGCAAAACGCCGCATTTTTTTGCGTGCGCAAAGCGCACACGCTCGTGTAAATCCGCCCTAAGTGTGAGACACTTAGACCCTCCCATAGGGCACTCAGCAGTCAGTCAGATGCACTGGGGAGGGGTGTCTGACTGCTTAAAGGGTAACTAACGAAAAATTAAAAAAAAATTACATGTCATAGTGACATGTCAAATGTTCTAATCGGTGGGGGTCCGGGCACTGAGACCCCACCAATCGCTGAAACAAAGTGGCAGAAGCGCTCAGGTGAGTGCTTTGCCACTTTGTTTCTGATCGTCTTTCCTCTGATAGCCGAGCATGCGGTGTTTGGGCACAACAGAAAGTCTATGAGTCCGTACACCGCGCAGAGAAAAGACAGTCAGAAATGAAGTGGAACAGCGCTCACCCGAGCACTCCTGCTGCTTTGTTTTAGTGATCGGTGGTGGTCTCAATGCTGGGACCCCCATCAATCAAAACTTCTGACATATCACTCTCACTATGACACGCCAAATGTTTTTTAAAAGTTTAGTTACCTCTTGGGGACTGAATTTATTGGTTTGAGTTAATGTATGGGCCTGGGTCTTAATTTGCTTAGGTGTCTGGGGTATAAGACAATTTATGGTGTTTATTTCTGAATTTTTATGTTGCTATAGATGCTGAAAATGGCTACAGAATCAAGGGGAAAAGATGTCTCATCAGGAAACTCTGCAGTCATCAGGAGAAGTCGCCATAACGGTCTGTGTCAGATGGAGAAGAAAAGAGAACGACCCATCAGTGAAGACATCACCTGTGAGTCATTGCATTTATAGATCTGTCACCTCTCCTGACATGTCTGTTATCGGAAATCCTTGTATTCCACATAAAGTCTTTGTGTACCCAGGACTAATAGACAAATGCGTGTTACCATTCCCCTTGTCAGGAGGATGTGTCCCTACGCAGTGTGATACTGTCAGCGATGGTTGGAGACTGTCAGTGTGTAGGGGCACAGCCCTTTGACAAGGGGAATCGTAGCACTCATTTGTCAATGCTCACACAGAAAGGTGGTGTTTAATATAGACATGACGTGGCAGGGCGGTGGTGGAGAAGGGGGCCCAAGCTTGTGGAACAGCCCAGGGCCCATGGTTTACTTAATCCGCCACTGCTGGTGGATATCCACATCAGGCATATCCCAGGCCACTCGGGTTTCACCTATCGTAGAGGTAGTTGTAGGTCTAGGATAGACAGGTTTTTTTTGAAGGAGGAAGCCATCTCTTCACCAGTGTCCGTTGTTGAGGTGGAGTTCTCCGATCACTGTATGATTATTTTCTCTTTGAACATTGCAGAGTCCCTCCAGATGGGAAGAGGTATATGGAGGCTGAATTCTACTCTCTTGGAAGAAGCGGAGATAAGACAGGCCTTTGAGGATTTTCTTCAGAGCCAGGTACCTTTGTTGGATCTCAGTGGTACTAAGTCTGAGTGGTGGGAGTTGTTTAAAGTCCGGGTGGCAGGATTTTTCCGCAGGCTCTCGAGCCTCAGGTCCATGAGTAGGTACCGCCTATATCAGGAACTGAGGAAACTCGAACATCTGGTCTCAACCGGGGGTAGTGGGGAGGAGATCTCCGTGGTGAAAGCTTTGCTCAGGAGGTGTCAGTATGATAGGCACACATCTTTAGTTCTTGAGAGGGATTTCGGGAGGTACCGCTCGCCCGACCCCTACAGGAACTGTAAGATGTCAGTGAGTCGTAAGGTTGTGACAGGACTGATTGATAGTACAGGATCTCTGAAGAGATCCAAATCAGGGATCTTGGAGGTCGTCAGATCCTTCTACTCGCACCTCTTGGGGAAGCAAGATCCAAACCGAGACGAGATGTCGGCTTTCCTGGCTGAAACCATCCCTGAGCCAGGGGTAGACCCCTCTCTCGGTGTTTTGATAGATTCGATCAAGGAAGAGGAAGTGGGATTGGCGATTGATGGGCTTGCCCTCAAAAAATCGCCAGGGCCGGATGGCTTAACATCCGAGTTTTATAAGACTTTTAAAGGAACCCTAGTTCCCCTCTTGACTGAGGTGTTTAATGAGTGCCTTTCCTCGGGTACTTTGCCAATGTCAATGAGGAGGTCGGCCTTGATCGTTTTATCGAAGGGTAAAGACTCGACCCGTATTGAGAATTGGCGTCCCATAGCGCTGCTCAATACGGACAGAAAGGTTCTCGCAAAGGTGCTGTTTAATCGGCTGGTGAAGTTTGCATCCCGGCTCCTTTCGCCGGTCCAGCATTGCTCTGTTCCAGGCCGCAGCACATTTAGTGCTGTCCTCAGTGTCAGAGAGGCAGTGGAGCAGGGAAATTCTGGTCGGTGGGAGGGGTACATCCTGTCCTTGGACCAGGCCAAGGCTTTTGACCGGGTGGACCACGAGTACCTCTGGTCGGTCCTTCTGAGGTACGGCCTACCGGGGGGGTTTGTCAATTGGCTACAGACCTTATACACTGGGGCTGAGACTTTTGCGCTGGTGAACGGTTGGGTTGGAACCCCCTTTGAGGTTGGGTCTGGTGTCCGCCAGGGTTGTCCCTTGAGCCCTTTGCTATATGCGTTCGCAATTGATCCTTTTCTTAAAAGGATCGATCGTGGGCCATTGGCGGGAGTCGGGGCCGGCCTGGAGGGGCCGGAGGCCACTCAGAGGGTGGTTGCGTACGCAGACGACGTCTCCATTTTTGTCTCCTCGAGAGGGGAGGCAGAGTGGGTGATGTCGGAAGTGGAGCGTTACTCATTGGCATCTGGGTCCAAGATCAATCGGGATAAGTGCAAAAGTCTCTGGCTGGGAGGAGGAGATCCTGGTTTTGATCTCCCGGACACCCTTCCAGAGCCTCAGGGGTCTGCTAAGATCTTAGGAGTCGAATTTGGCCCGGGTGATTACCCCAAGAAGAACTGGGAGGATAGGCTGAATCTAGTTGCCCAGAAGGTCGACCAATGGAAGGGTTGGTCCTTAACCCTGAGGGAAAGGGTTCACTTGGCCAAGGCCTACCTGGTGCCCATGTTGCTTTACCTGGGCAGTGTGTGCATCTTGCCAGAACCTCTCTGGACTCGGGTCTATAGCCTGTTCTTCCAGCTGTTATGGGGGAACAGGCTCAACCTAATCAAGAGGGAGGTTACTTACCTACCAAGGACACTAGGCGGGTTAGGTATGGTTAACCCGGTGGTGTTCCTAGTGAACACCTTTGTTAAGATCAACCTGGCAAACCTCTGGCAAGAGAGGGCTCCTTGGTGGATATCCTCCTGCAGGGGGTGGTTTCGGCCTTTCTTCCAGGAATGGGAGAGAGGAGGGCAAGTGAAAGACCTGCGTACACCTCACGGACATCTCCCGGCTTATGCCACCCTGGTGCTGAAGATTGTTCGCCGGTGGGGTCTGGAGGTGTGGGAGATCAGGACCATGTCGAGAAAATTTCTTGACAAGAGGGTCCTGATGACCCACTTCCAGAAGCCCCTGGCGCTCAAAGACTGCCCAAGTAGTGACCTCGGGGTGGGATTAAAACTTTTAAATTCAGCGAGGATTCCCCAGAAGTTTTGGGATCTGGCTTGGCGTTGCTTCCATGGGAGACTGTATGTGAGGGACAATCTAAAGTGCAGAAGCTCTGATGATCGGGATTGCCCCCGGGAGGAGTGTGGCGGAGTGCTGGAAAGCATGGAGCATTTCCTGCTTCATTGCCCTTTCAATACAGAGGTATACAAAAGGGTGGGAGCCTCCATTGGTTGGCCAGGCCTAACCAGCCTCTCCTATGCTGGGTGGGCCTATGGAGTGTTCGGAGACCTCGGTGGTAGGGACCATTGCAACTTGTTTCTAGTCAGTATAGTGGTCAGGCACTTTATGTGGAATGCACGATGTCTAGTTTCTACCCAGAAGAAAATCCTCCTAGTGGATGAGGTTGTTAGCAATATCATGGGTGACCTGGTGAAGGTGCATTCTTTGGAGGTTGGCAGATTGGGAGCATCCAAAGCCTCTCGTCTTTGGAGGGGCTTTTCCTTTTGGGTGCCTTAATGTGTCTGCCTTCATGAGGGAGGGGGAGTCGTCACCGGTGCTCAACTGGAGGTGGGGGTCTGCGTTCCGCTGAGGCACCAATAAAAAATATAGCGATAGGACTCGGAATAAGGGAAAGGTGAGGGTCAGCATAGGGTCAGCTTTCAATAGGGTCAAGAAAGGGCTAGTAATAGGGTAAGGAGATAGGGCAAGCGATAGGGAGGGTGCAGCGGTGGACGTGGTACCTTGGCCTCTGGGGGGGGCTTTCCCTTCTCTCTATCTGGTGATGGGCTAGGTAAGCACTGGAAGATTTTTGTTTTGTTTAGGATTGAAATGGCAAGAAAAAGGTTTACAAGCGACCGAACTTGGTGCTTTCGGGTACGGTGTATTTTGTATATGGTTTGGTATTTGGACAGGTTGGTGACGTGTATTGTATTATAATGTAGAAATGTTGTTAGAATAGGGATAGACTTAAGGGGGTTAATAGATAGGTTGGGAGGGGGTCGGGGGGGGGGGGTTTGCCTGACCCAGCCCCGGACTATGCGGACATGGGAGGACATGGGGCGGGGGGCTGGGCTGGGGTGTTGGGTGTGGTGGTGGGGGCCAGCATCTGGACTATGCGGACGTGAGAGGACATGAGGCGAGATGCTGGCTGGGGTGGTGGAGTTTAGGTAAGAAGGGTAAGGTTAGGGAAAGTCAGGATGTGTATAGTGTGATTAAAAAATATATATATATAAAAAAAAAAAAAAAAAGGATAAAAAAAAAAAATAAAAAATAAAAATTGGGATTAGTATTATTATATTTTGGATTTTTGGGGTTATTATTATTATTATTTTATTATTATGTTGTTGTTTTATTATTATTATCATCATTATTATGTTGTTTCTTTAGGCCCTTGGTTGACGCGGGTCGGGGGATTTTCTGTTGGTACTTTGGATTACGTTTATATGATGTTTGTATATATTCTAGTTATTGTTTAGTTTCGGATGAAGTGTAGATGTAAGTATATAAGAGTGGGGTGTGTGTGGCCGGGTCTGGTATCGTTTTCTCTTCTCATATACAGAGATGTATATAAGAAAATTTGTTTATAAGAATTGGGTTGTGACTTTTTGGTTATATGGAATTAGTTATGTATTTGTTTTTCAGTTTATGTTTTGTAAATTTATATAAAATAAAGAGATACAGGATGTAACTCAGGATCAGTACAGGATAAGTAATGTAATGTATGTACATAGTGACTCCACCAGCAGAATAGTGAGTGCAGCTCTGGAGTATAATACAGGATATTGATGACTATTTTACTCTACAGCGAATTTCTGGCAGACATTCTGATAATCTTCTGCCGTACGTCTCTGTTGAATTCACTCTGGAGCACCGGTCTTAGAACTTTCCCTGACCTCACCCCAATCAGAGACCAAGAAAAATACCCACTGAAGACACCGCCGGAGGCTCTGCGTTCAAATCCCTGAAGCCCCTCAGATCCCCGGCTTACTTAGCCAATTAGAACGCACAGAGTTGAGAGGTCGGTCTTTCTCCCAGCATTCCCTGGTGGTTCTCCGCCGCTGAGTGCGGCTTTGAATGTTACTGCTTCAAATAAAGATTGATGGGTCGCTGAGAGCCAGTTCATCCGGCGTGACAGTGTAACAGTCCAGTCTTACGGCCTGCGTGACATTAACTGATGCTGAAAGCACCATGAGCGCTCCGGACGCCAATGAAAGATGTCTCGGTGCAGAGTCCATTGGACTTGTGAGTTCATTACGACCGGCATAAATCAGAGTGAAGGGACCGCGACCTCCGGGCAGCGACGGTAATACAAAGATGCTTCACGTGTTTTGTGCGACGCCGCTCTCTTGCCGGTCAGTTCACGCAGCAGACGTGGCATCCATCCCGCTCCTGCTGCCACACTAACGACCTCTATTTCTGACTATTGATGACTGCTCGGCCCCGGCGGCACCTTATCATAGAAAATGACGACTTTTTATTCCTGGTGACAAACGTTAAAAATGTTAAAAAATTATTTGGGGCTATTTAAAGAACTGCACAAATTAGAAAAAAAAAATCCAGCAATTATAGTTCATATATAGGTTTACCCAGCTTTCCCAGGCGCCTGCATGTCAAATCAGTCTAGTTATGTACCATATTAACAATATGGCTGCCATTACGGCTCCTGAAGAAGAGTCACCCAACCTTCCTTGACTCCTGAATGACGTCTGCCTGGTTTGGTTATGCAACAATATGGGAGCTGCAGATGTATCACAGTATGACGGAGCCGGAGTAAATATAGCAGCCCCTCCCCCTCCCTGCGCTCTCGTGTCATGCTATCCCACCTTTGTGGCCCTGAGGGTATGTTCACACGCTGTGTTTTCAGGCATGTTTAAGAGTCAGAAACGCCTCGATATACGCCAGAAAAACCGGTAGCTAAACGCCTACAAACATCTGACCATTGAAATCAAGGGAAAAACGGCGTTTAGTTCAGATGAGGCTTTTTTTACCCCCCGCTGTTTTAAAAAACGGTGCGTAAAAGGATGTCCCACAAAAAGAAGGAGCATTTCACTTCTTGAGCCGTTTATCGTTGTGTCAATGGAAAAACAGCTCCAAAAACGGTTCCAAAAAGATCTCCAAAAACGGTTACAAAAAGCGCCTCAAAAAACATTTTCGGCTACAAAATCGGCTAAAAATCAGAGGCTGTTCTTCCCTGAAAACAGCTCCGTCATTTTCAGCCTCTTTTAGGGTATGTTCACACGCAATGTCAAAAATGGCTAAAAATGACGGAGCTTTTTTTTTTATTTAAAACAGCGGCGTAAAAACCGCCCCCATCTGAACGTAACCCCAGTAATATATATGGTAGATGGGGCCCTGTTACAGATTTTGCATTGGGGTCAAATTAAAGGGTTTGTCCTGATCAGAGTGGTGGGGGTCCGATGCCCGGCACCCCTGCCTATGAGATCACTAAAAAGGGGCCACGGCGTTTGTCACCGCGGCCTCTTCAGTCTTTACCAGGCACAGCGCCATACACATCGATATCGACTGTGCCTGGGACTGCAGCTCAATCCCATTCACTTGAATTGGACCGGAACTACAATCCCAGGCACAGCCGCCCCTGATGTTTACGGCGCTGCGGCGATGAACGCCACGGCCCCATCAATCAGCTGATCGGCGGGGGTGCCGGCAGTCTCACCTCCACCAATCTGATATTGATGACCGATCCCAAGGATAGGCTATCAATAAAAAATGTCCGGACAATCCCTTTAACCCTCTGTTTCAGACTCCAATAGACAATGCAGCGAAGCCGGAGTCGCTGATCATACCCGTGTCCTAATGTAGCAGAGCTGAATAGCAGCCAGGACTTTTTAGGACCACCTCCACTATTCCCTTTCCGCCATGGTTATTGTAGGGATGGATGAGTGTAAAGCATAAGACGTGGCAGTTTTTCTGCAGGTGGAGCGTCTCTCGTTCTCTCGTGTGCACTCAATGCTGCTCGTTCCTATTCCTGTAGGGGAGACGAGGTTACGTTACTGAACAGCTTGAAAGCGGAGGGTGCGAGGAGCTGACGGAGGAGAAGTCTTCAGGGCATTGTGCTCCGTGATTGACAGGTGGCTCGACTCCACATCCCCGCAACCTTTTCTGAATATCAGTAACACCCGGCAAGAGTTCACAGAGCATAACCAATAAGGCTGCCCTCCCCGGAGGAGGGGGCAAGAACTTATGATATTTATCCCCTGCAAGACTACAGTCTGTGCATTATAAACATGCCAACTACTGGAATAGGAATAATCTTAAAGAGCGATGTCCTCCCCCGATCCCCTGCATGGCAGAATACTGACTGTATTCATCCTGAGCCTCCTGGTTCATAATTGTAATGACACTTACACAGGCAGAGCACTATGTAAGTCTGTCTAATAATGTAGATGTATATGCCATTCAGAGTCTATGGAAAGCTGGAGGTTATTAGATTTAGACAAGCAATATGTATTATATTTCCACTGGATTTTTTAGGTTTTTTTTTACTTGACCTCCCACAATTCCCTTGTATTGCAGCAAACTTCTCTTTTGAGAGCTATAGCTCTGTACTGATCCTGAGTTACACCCTGTATTATACTCCAGAGCTGCACTCACTATTCTGCTGGTGGAGTCACTGTGTACATACATTACATTACTTATCCTGTACTGATCCTGAGTTACATCCTGTATTATACTCCAGAGCTGCACTCTCTATTCTGCTGGTGGAGTCACTGTGTACATACATTACATTACTTATCCTGTACTGATCCTGAGTTACATCCTGTATTATACTCCAGAGCTGCACTCACTATTCTGCTGGTGGAGTCACTGTGTACATACATTACATTACTTATCCTGTACTGATCCTGAGTTACAGCCTGTATTATACTCCAGAGCTGCATTCACTATTCTGCTGGTGGAGTCACTGTGTACATACATTACATTACTTATCCTGTACTGATCCTGAGTTACATCCTGTATTATACTCCAGAGCTGCACTCAGTATTCTGCTGGTGGAGTCACTGTATACATACATTACATTACTTATCCTGTACTGATCCTGAGTTACATCCTGTATTATACTCCAGAGCTGCACTCACTATTCTGCTGGTGGGGTCACTGTGTACATACATTACATTACTGATCCTGAGTTACATCCTGTATTATACTCCAGAGCTGCACTCACTATTCTGCTGGTGGAGTCACTGTGTACATACATTACATTACTTATCCTGTACTGATCCTGAGTTACAGCCTGTATTATACTCCAGAGCTGCATTCACTATTCTGCTGGTGGAGTCACTGTGTACATACATTACATTACTTATCCTGTACTGATCCTGAGTTACATCCTGTATTATACTCCAGAGCTGCACTCACTATTCTGCTGGGGGAGTCACTGTGTACATACATTACATTACTTATCCTGTACTGATCCTGAGTTACATCTTGTATTATACTCCAGAGCTGCACTCACTATTCTGCTAGTGGAGTCACTGTGTACATACATTACATTACTTATCCTGTACTGATCCTGAGTTACATCTTGTATTATACTCCACAGCTGCATTTACAACTCTTTTGGAAATCATTGAAAACAGTCAGCAAGCGTGTCGTCAGACAAACCTTATAATGCAGGAGGGCAGTGTGTTTTTTCTACATCAGAAGACTGTACAGTTCCTGGTGTAAAGATGACACTTCCCAGAATACAAATATCCAGAGCAAACAGCAGACACTGTACCAGCAGAAGTTCCTGGAAGATTTCAGCTCTGAAGAATGCAGAATTTTTAATGCAGCCACATACATGTGTTTAACTGATTCTAAACTGCTCTCATCATCCTTCATTTTTTTCCAGGCACTTTGGTTCAGGTCTCGAGTTTCCTGTCAAGTAATACTAAGAGCAGGAATCATAGTGCAGCACCTGCGTCACAGAACTCTCTAGATCACAGAACCGTTGTTCAGACAGATCTGTGAACGCTGACTGCTGTAATAGACAATTGCCCCCTTCCTCACGCTGTCCCCATCACTGGAGCTCCCACAGCTTTACCTTATGTAACAGGACGCTAAGTGGCTGGTTGGGTGTTCGGATGGGTGTTTGGGTAGGTTGGTTGGGTGTTCGGGTGGGCTGGTTGGGTGTTCGGGTGGGTTGGTTGGGTGTTCGGTTGGGTGTTTGGGTAGGTTGGTTGGGTGTTCGGGTGGGCTGGTTGGGTATTCGGGTGGGTTGGTTTGGTGTTCGGGTGGGTTGGTTAGGTGGGGTGTTTGGGTGGGTTGGTTGGGTGTTCGGTTAGGCTGGTTCGGTGTTCGGGTGGGTTGGTTAGGTGGGCTGGTTGGGTGTTTGTGTGGGTTGGTTGGTTGGGTGTTCGGGTGGGTTGGTTGGGTGTTTGGGTGGGCTGGTTGGGTGTTCGGGTTAGACAGGCGGCAGAGGTGTGGGCAGCGACGTTGCTGTAATTGGGCAATGATTTTCATTCGAGGCACCTGCACAGAGATCGTAACCTCCAGGTGATTAGGAATCCAATTAGTTGGGATAACGGCGTTCTGGATGAAATGTCCCTCGTCACCTTTCATCACTTAATATTCCAGAGCGTCCTGAGAACGCTCACCAGTCGCCGTATGCTGCACATTAAAATTCATGGCAAATGTCTTTCATAAATATTATTCACAGTTAATTTCAGCGCCCGGCCAGTCCTGGAAACCTGCAGAATCCGAATGAAGAGAGAACCGGGCACATTCACAGGCTGAAGAGGCCACCGGCACCCACAATGGAAGGGGCACCCACAATGAAAGGGGCACCCACGGTCTGAATAAAGGGCTTCATGATGCGAGACTGGGGGCATTGTCTTCCCACTCATCCCCCGAGGACACAGAGCTATGAAATCAGGAGGAAAATGATGAGAGTTATTGTAGAAATGGAATCACATAAGTCACCTATAGTCAAATATCTATCTATCTAATATCTATCTATCTATCTATCTATCTATCTATCTATCTATCTATCTATCTATCTATCTATCTATCTATCTATCTATCTATCTATCTATCTATCTATCTATCTATCTCATATCTATCTATCTATCTATCTCTCTCATATCTATCTATCTATCTATCTATCTATCTATCTATCTATCTCATATCTATCTATCTATCTATCTATCTATCTATCTATCTCATATCTATCTATCTATCTATCTATCTATCTATTTCATATCTATCTATCTATCTATCTATCTATCTATCTATCTATCTATCTATCTATCTCTTTATCTATCTATCTATCTATCTATCTATCTATCTATCTATCTATCTATCTATCTATCTATCTATCTCTTTATCTATCTATCTATCTCTTTATCTATCTATCTATCTATCTATCTATCTATCTATCTATCTATCTATCTCATATCTATCTATCTATCTATCTATCTATCAATCTATCTCATATCTATCTATCTATCTATCAATCTATCTCATATCTATCTATCTATCTATCTATCTATCTATCTATCTATCTATCTATCTATCTATCTATCTATCTATCTATCTATCTATCTATCTATCTATCTATCTATCCATCCATCCATCCATCCATCTCTTATTTTTATCTGTGTACCCCCCAGAAGACGTATTTTCAGATTTGTACATATCCTCTGGTTTGGATGAGTCACTAGTCAATTCATAATCATAAAAAATTTCCATTTTGATGAAAACCCTCAGCAGACAAGTTCTTCCTCCCGACATTCCTGTAAACAATTGCTTTGGTTCAAATGATCCAGAACTTCATTTCCTGAGATATTTTCCTGTCATCTCCTCTGCACATTGATTATCGCTGTGATTTATATTAGTTTTATGTTGAACTTTAATGTTAATGTATTTTTTTATTTGAGTTTTTATCATTCATGTTCTGTTATACTTCAATTTAAAGAATTAACTCTTTATGGTTTTTAAACATCCCATGAAAGGTTCACATCAAATGTAACAAAATTGGTTGTAAAATTTCCATGGATTATTGTGGAGTCTGACGACTGTGTCCCTGTGGAAAAGCTTCAAAATCAATATTAACCGAATAATAAGAAAAACGTTATTCACTATACACTACATATGTGAACTGAGTTACAGCCTGTATTATATTCCAGAGCTGCATTCACAATTCTGATGGTTGCAGATGACTGTACAATGCCTGGTGTAAAGATGACACTTCCCAGAATGCAAATCCCATAGCAAGGTCAATGCAGAGACAGAACAAGCAGGTATACTGAGAGATTTCAGCTCTGAAGCCTGCAGGATTGTTAATGCAGCTCTAGAGTATAATACCAGCTGTAACTCAGTATCAGTAAAATATAGTAATGTATGTACACTGTGATTCCAACAGTTGAAAAGAGAGTGCAGCTCTGGAGTATAATACAGGATGTAACTCAGGATCAGTACAGGATAAGTAATGTAATGTATGTACACAGAGACTCCACCAGCAGAATAGTGAGTGCAGCTCCTGAGTATAATACAGGATGTAACTCAGGATCAGTACAGGATAAGTAATGTCATGTATGTACACAGTGACTCCACCAGCAAAATAGTGAGTGCAGCTCTGGAGCATAATACAAGATAAGTAATGTAATGTATGTGCACAGTGACTCCACCAGCAGAACAGTGAGTGCAGCTCCGGAGTATAATACAGGATGTAACACTGGATCAGTACAGGATAAGTAATGTAATGTATGTACACAGTGACTCCACCAGCAGAATAGTGAGTGCAGCTCTGGAGTATAATACAGGATGTAACTCAGGATCAGTACAGGATAAGTAATGTAATGTATGTACACAGTGACTCCACCAGCAGAATAGTGAGTGCAGCTCTAGAGTATAATACAGGATGTAACTCAGGATCAGTACAGGATAAGTAATGTAATGTATGTACACAGTGACTCCACCAGCAGAACAGTGAGTGCAGCTCCGGAGTATAATACAGGATGTAACTCAGGATCAGTACAGGATAAGTAATGTAATGTATGTACACAGTGACTCCACCAGCAGAATAGTGACTGCAGCTCTGGAGTATAATACAGGATATAACTCAGGATCAGTACAGGATACGTAATGTAATGTATGTACACAGTGACTCCACCAGCAGAATAGTGAGTGCAGCTCTGGAGTATAATACAGGATCAGTACAGGATAAGTAATGTATGTACACAGTGACTCCACCAGCAGAATAGTGAGTGCGGCTCTCGAGTATAATACAGGATGTAACTCAGGATAAGTACAGGATAAGTAATGTAATGTATGTACACAGTGACTCCACCAGCAGAATAGTGAGTGCAGCTCTGGGGTATAATACAGGATGAAAGGGGTCAAAGACAAGGAAGGCCGATCCGGTTTCTGGCATTCCAAGCAAAATTGCCAGGTTGGGTGATGATGCGAGGGTGTCAGTCTCAGAAAAGGCAGCCCTAGTGGATACTGATCTCCCTAACAGCCGGGAGAACAGCCCAGCTAGTAGTCGGCGGGATGGTAATGCAGGCAAGCCAAGACAATTGATAGTTGTAGGGGATTCTATAATCAGGAAGACGGATAGAATAATTTGTCGCCAAGACCGCCTCAACCGAATGGTTTGCTGTCTCCCTGGTGCCAGGGTTCGGCATGTGGTGGAACGGGTGGACAAATTGCTGGGAGGGGCTGGTGATGATCCAGCTGTCGTGGTCCATGTCGGTACCAACGACAGAATAAATGGTAGGTGGAGGAGCCTTAAGAATAATTTTAAAGAACTAGGCTACAAGCTGAAGGGAAGGACCTCCAAGGTTGTATTCTCAGGAATACTGCCTGTGCCATGCGCATCACAGGAAAGACAGCGGGAGCTCAGGGAGTTAAATGCATGGCTGAAGTCTTGGTGTAGAGGAGAAGGATTTGGGTTCCTAGAGCACTGGGCTGACTTTTCATTGGGGTACAAACTGTATTCTGCAGATGATTTGCACCTAAATGGAAGGGGGTCCACTGTGCTGGGGGAGAGAATTCTAGCTGGGGTGGCGGAGTATTTAAACTAGGGCTGAGGAGGGAGGTCAATGTAGAAAAAAAAGGGGTAGCCAGGTTAGAGAGGGGTCAGACTATATTGGTGGGGGGAGAAACAGAATGTGGGGAGAGGACTAGACAACAAGATAAGGAGATCCTTTCGTTACAAAACATCAGTGTAAATAAAAAGGACCGATTAATGTCAAATCACATTTCTGATAATAAAAGTGAAAAACTGACAGGCAAGTTAAAGTGTATGTTCACAAATGCCAGAAGTCTAGCAAGCAAAATGGGGGAGCTGGAGGCCTTGATACTGGAAGAAAATATAGATATAGTTGGTGTTGCTGAAACATGGCTGGACTCTTCACATGACTGGGCTGTAAATCTACAGGGTTTTACACTTTTTCGTAAAGACAGGACAAATAGGAAAGGTGGTGGTGTATGTCTGTATGTGAGAAGTGATATGAAGGCGAGTCTGAAAGAGACAATAGTGGGTGAATACTGTGAGGAGGTTGAAACCTTGTGGGTGGAACTAGAAAGGGAGGTAAACACTGAAAAAATTACTTTTGGTGTAATCTATAGACCCCCCAATATAACTGAGGAGATGGAAGTTCAGCTATATAAACAGATGGAGCGGGCTGCACAGGCGGGTACTGTAGTGATAATGGGAGATTTTAATTTCCGGGATATTAATTGGTGTCATGGTTCGGCTTCAACTGCAAAGGGGAGACATTTCCTCAACCTGTTGCAGGAAAATTTTATGGGCCAGTTTGTGGAAGACCCGACTAGAGGTGAAGCTCTGTTGGATCTGGTCATTTCTAATAATGCAGATCTTGTTGGGAATGTCAATGTTCGTGAAAACCTCGGTAACAGTGATCACAATATAGTTACATTTTACCTATACTGTAAAAAACAAACGCAGGCTGGGAGGGCAAAAACATTTAATTTTAAGAAAGCCAATGTCCCCAGGATGAGGGCTGCAATTCAGGATATAGACTGGGAAGAACTAATGTCAAATAATGGAACAAATGATAAATGGGAGATTTTCAAATCTACTTTGAGTTATTATAGTGCAAAATTTATTCCTACAGGTAATAAGTATAAACGACTCAAATTAAACCCCACATGGCTTACACCTTCTGTGAAAGGGGCAATACATGACAAAAAAAGGGCATTTAAAAAATACAAATCTGAGGGTACAGCTGTAGCCTTTGTAAAATATAAAGAGCTTAATAAAATCTGTAAAAATGTAATAAAATTAGCAAAAATACAAAATGAAAGGCAGGTGGCCAAGGATAGTAAAACAAATCCTAAAAAATTCTTCAAGCATATAAATGCAAAAAAGCCAAGGTCTGAACATGTGGGACCCCTAGATAGTGGTAATGGGGAGTTGATCACAGGGGATCAAGAGAAGGCAGAGTTACTAAATGGGTTATTTTGCTCTGTATATACAACAGAAGAAAGAGCAGCTGATGTAGCCGGTGCCAGTGCTGTTAATATATCAGTTGATATACTGAATTGGATGAATGTAGAGATGGTCCAAGCTAAATTAAATAAAATAAATGTGCACAAGGCTCCGGGACCAGATGGGTTACACCCTAGAATTCTTAAAGAGCTTAGTTCAGTTATTTCTGTCCCCCTTTTCATAATATTCAGAGAATCTCTAGTGACTGGTATAGTGCCAAGGGACTGGCGCAGGGCAAATGTGGTGCCTATTTTCAAAAAGGGCTCTAGGTCTTCCCCGGGTAATTATAGACCAGTAAGCTTAACATCCATCGTGGGGAAAATGTTTGAGGGACTATATACAGGATTATGTGACAATAAATAGCATTATAAATGACAGCCAGCACGGTTTTACTAAGGACAGAAGTTGTCAAACTAACCTAATCTGTTTTTATGAAGAGGTGAGCAGAAGCCTAGACAGAGGGGCCGCTGTGGATTTAGTGTTTTTGGACTTTGCAAAGGCATTTGACACTGTCCCCCATAGACGCCTAATGGGTAAATTAAGGACTATAGGTTTAGAAAATATAGTTTGTAATTGGATTGAGAATTGGCTCAAGGACCGTATCCAGAGGGTTGTGGTCAATGATTCCTTCTCTGAATGGTCCCCGGTTATAAGTGGTGTACCCCAGGGTTCAGTGCTGGGACCACTATTATTCAACTTATTTATTAATGATATAGAGGAAGGGATTAATAGCACTATTTCTATTTTTGCAGATGACACCAAGCTATGTAATATAGTTCAGACTATGGAAGATGTTCATGAATTACAGGCAGATTTAAACAAACTAAGTGTTTGGGCGTCCACTTGGCAAATGAAGTTTAATGTAGATAAATGTAAAGTTATGCATCTTGGTACCAACAACCTGCAGCATCATATGTCCTAGGGGGAGCTACACTGGCGGATTCACTTGTTGAGAAGGATCTGGGTGTACTTGTAAATCATAAACTCAATAACAGCATGCAGTGTCAATCAGCTGCTTCAAAGGCCAGCAGGATATTGTCGTGTATTAAAAGAGGCATGGACTCGCGGGACAGAGATGTAATATTACCACTTTACAAAGCATTAGTGAGGCCTCATCTAGAATATGCAGTTCAGTTCTGGGCTCCAGTTCATAGAAAGGATGCCCTGGAGTTGGAAAAAATACAAAGAAGAGCAACAAAGCTAATAAGGGGCATGGAGAATTTAAGTTATGAGGAAAGATTGAAAGAATTAAACCTATTTAGCCTTGAAAAAAGACGACTAAGGGGGGACATGATTAACTTATATAAATATATGAATGGCGCATACAAAAAATATGGTGAAATCCTGTTCCTTGTAAAACCCCCTCAAAAAACAAGGGGGCACTCCCTCCGTCTGGAGAAAAAAAGGTTCAAGCTGCAGAGGCGACAAGGCTTCTTTACAGTGAGAACTGTGAATTTATGGAATAGCCTACCGCAGGAGCTGGTCACAGCAGGGACAGGAGATGGCTTTAAAAAAGGGTTAGATAATTTCCTAGAACAAAAAAATATTAGCTCCTATGTGTAGAAATTTTTCCTTCCCTTTTCCCTTCCCTTGGTTGAACTTGATGGACATGTGTCTTTTTTCAGCCGTACTAACTATGTAACTATGTAACTCAGGATCAGTACAGGATAAGTAATGTAATGTATGTACACAGTGACTCTGCGAGCAGAATAGTGAGTGCAGCTCTTGAGTATAATACAGGATGTATCTCAGGATCAGCCAATGAGGGGCTTAGCGGCCACCTTGTGCTCACATGGACAATATTCAGCCATTCTTTACAGGTTTTGGCGCATTAAGCGATGTCACTGGTCCGCTGGCTTATTTTCAGTCCACCCCTGGTTCCTGCAGATAATTTTGGAGACAAATACATCCATGTGCTCTGCCCCTGGAGCTGGTACAGAAGAGATTATTATTATTGATGGTGTTTTGCAGTTCAGCTCATCCATAAACCTTTTGCGCAGGAAAACACCTGTCCTCTGGCAGCTGTTCCCTCCCGTCACACACGCTCCACCGTCCCATTTATCATTTTGTCTACATTTTAATGTGATGAACTGTGCGGAGACAAGACCTGGAGATGTTCGCCTGCAGAGCATGGAGGATCACATTTAATTCAGACTTCAGATGTAAATTCCCGCTCTCCTTTCCTAACAATTTAGATGCAAATTTGCATTTTTACCATTGTTTGTAATTAGCCATGAGAACATTTATACATTTTATGAAGTGTCAGAGCGGCGCGGTTCAACCAGCGCTCACGGGAAAGCTTCTCGGTCAGATTGAAGTGGTCCATGATTCCCAGACAAGAGCCGCCACAGAGGACAACGCCAGGAGGTCGCTAAACATTACCAGGTCACATGAGTTGGGTATTTTATTGAATTAAATGGAAACTCATTTTCATACACCCTATTATTGAGTTAATAGAGGGGGGGTCCTCTGTTCAGAATCCTCATCTCTTGGCCAGGGTGGAGAGCGGTTACATAGAGTGTCTCTCTCTCTCTGGAGAACCTGTCCTGTCTTGTATTACACAGACAACACATTGATATGAATAGACACTGGGTAATTCCTAATTTCCCCTGTGGTGGCGCTGCAGAGAAATTGAACACTTACTGCTAGGTTTACCACAGATTACAGCTGATCGCTGGGGGTCCCAGCAGGGGGACACTTTGCGATGAGTTTATTGTCAAGGAACCTTTATAACCAGTAGGGATTGTCCAAAAACCCCTTTGAGAGAATTTCCTTCTTAATAAAAAAAAAAATCGGTATTAAAGCCTCTTGATCTATTCCCCCTTTTTTGAGGTATCCTACAGATGCTGGGAGACAGCAGCCATTACAGGGCGCTTGGGGGTTGTCACATAGATTTGCACATTCCTTTAAAGTTATTGTCTGGCCCTTTTAATTTTTGCCATTTTTTTGGATTAATAACCGTTTCTCAATCCTTTGATATCTTAATCTAGAATAATTTAGGTTGAAACATGTTAAAGTGAAGCTCCATGGAAAAAATACATGAGGGTCCTTCGGACTCCCGAATGTATAATTATGGCAAGTGCCATGGCATCAGTCTGGATTGTCCGGAGGTGGTCGAGTGGTCTCAGTGTAGAGCAGAAGGGCTGATGACAGTAATAATACGCACCGTCCCATGTATTGCAATTGCGTAATATGGCTGTCGGTCCCATCATTGGAGTATGGATTGTTACGTAAGAAATTTGTATATAGTTAGGGGGATGGTGGCACCAACAGGAAAGACACTAAATACTCTTCGCATTAGTTGACGCCTGGTAGAGCACCAGTTATGCCAATGAAACGAATGAATTCAAGTTTCAAGTGTTTCGGATGAATCGATTCCCCTTTTCAGGTTTGCTTTGAAGGATTTTGACGATGAACTCACCCATTATACTTTAGGCGGGGGAACCTGGCAAATCGGCCAACTGCAGTGCCCAATGTGCACTGCCACTGAGCCAGTCATAGAGGAAGATGTGGAGTCAGGAAAGGTGACAACTAGGGGGCACAACACTGAACGGTTTACACTCAAAACAACTACCAGCAGTAGCCACTAGGGGGAGCTCACTGCATACAGCTTTATACACCTCCCATTGAGTCCATATTCAGTGAGCACCCCCTAGTGGTGGCTGCATGCAGACACAATTATATTATTTATCAAGACGAAAAAATGGAAATAATGATGGGAAATGTTGGAGGAAAAACTGAAATCCTCCTTACAGGGGCATATACAGAAATCATAGGGCCATAAGATCATTCTTAACGGGTCCCGCTCCTCACTGAGAGCTCCACCAAATCTCTTACAGCTTTACTATTTCTGGATAGGGGAGGCCTGTTTTTCTGTCTTGATGAATGTTGTTTCGCGCTGATGATTTGTATTCCAGAGAAGTAAATGGCAACTTTGGCCCCGTATTCATAGTTTGTGAGTAAGCAGAATAACCGCGCACAAAGGCATTTCCAACCATTTTTTCATTACGGGCCCATTGTACTGAAAACATTGCACATGGGAGAAACCTTGATCTTTGCACAAGCTGTGAACCTTTCTATTCTCCTGCCACATCAGCATTTCCCTTCAGATGACTGCAGCTGTATGTAACCAGCAATGGCTGCAAACAATGCGGCACGCGTGAAGGATCCAGATATTACTGTGCTGCACGGTGTAGCGGAAAAACTCCCACGTGAAGGTGAAAGTCCTAAAAACATCACGAGGCTCCTTCCTTCATAGCAATAGTCAGAGTAATGGCAGCACGGAGTATGGATCCCACCATTGCATGGGCCAAGTCCAATACCCTTCAGATGATAGGGGTTATGGTCAGGGCCGGCCTTAGGTTGGATAGCGCCCTGTGCAGTTCAGTCATTGATGCACCTCCCTCTTATGTCGTACCATATAGTGTCCAAATAATGCAACTATACAATGTGCGAATAACATAAACCATTGATCAGCACTTCACAAGCAATAAACAGCCGCGGCATACTGTGCAGCCGCCATTCCATAGGTTAGGGGCACCAAGTATAGAATCAGGAGGTGCAATCATCAGGACCAGTGGCGCCCCCTGCAGTGGTGATAACTGATGCACAGGTCTCACACCTCTAAGGCCGGCCTTAGTGCATTGGCAGAGTGTGGAATCAAGGCTTGTGGCACCCAGTGGCGTAGTTATAGGGGTCGCAGAGGTCGCAATTGCGACTGGGCCCCAAAGCCGGCGGCCCCCCGCACCACATCTATTAAAAGTTACTATAGTAACTGGGGCCTATGTAATAAACTACATGGGCCCCTGTTACTATAGTAACAGTATACTTACCCTCCTCGTTCCCGAGCGCAGCGGAGGTCCTGACGTCTTTGAGGTCATGACGCTGTGCTCCGCACACAACGTGGCGACGCTGGATGGAGTCAGGAACTCCACTGTGCCCGAAGCCAAAAGCGGAGGGTAAGTATAATATTACTGTCTGCGCAGCTGAAACCTGCGGGCCGTCGGCCATGAGAAGTCGGCCTGGTAGATACCCCTGGTTTTGATAAACGGGATAAAATCCTTCAACAAACTTTAGAGAGATTTACTAATCATCTTAAGGAACGCAAACACTTCCAATTCCAGAGAGATCTACAGGAATTTAGGGAGAAAAAAGCGTATGATTTTGTCCATACACAACAACAACAATATCAACAGACCAATAGGGGGCCGAGGGAATCTGACCCTTCCACATCAGAGAGTGAAACCACAGACTCTGAAAGAGTGGGTCCACTTTTCGGTGGTAGCGGTGGGAAACAAAAGTTTAGGGGAGGAGCTAGAGGTAGAAATAGAGGCCGTGGTAGAGCCTCTTCTAATAGTGGCAATAATTTTTTGGCCAACAATCCTCCCATTTCCCGCTATATGCTGAGGGGACAAAAGGATTAATGAAGGGAAAAAATATGGATAGACTACAAATCATTAACCTATCTGAATACAATTTGAGCGCATCAGAGAACACATTATTAGAGAAAGGACTTTCTTTTGTCCCCACAGTTAAATTTGACTCTTTCTCGTGGATAAAAGATCTTAATTTATTTGCACGTAAACTCAAATGGATTAAATTTTTCAAACATCATAATAGAAAAAAATGTATGGAACTAGGGTTGGAAGAGTCTGATATGGAAGGCCTTGCAACCTTGGAGGGGTTGTTAGAGGAATCTGGAAGAGCTCCAGGTCTAGGTCCCTTTACCAACCTAAAAATGAAGAGTAGAAAGCTGCCACCTATAGGAGATTTTACCAATGTGGATTTATTTGTGGAAATGGTGGGAGATGAGATCAAAAATCTTAGTCAGGATAGTAGGGGCATGGATAACAATTTGTCCTGGTCCGAACGATTAGCTCTGACCACTCTAGAGAAAAAACAGAACATCGTGTTAAAAGCATCTGATAAGGGTGGTAACATTGTGGTCATGAGTAGGGATGATTATAAAAAAATGTGTGAGGACATATTGTTTAACCATAATTGTTACACCATTTTAAAGGATAACCCCACAGCACTATTCAAGAAGGAGTTGCTGAGCATTCTGAGTGATGCAAAGAGCAGATCCTTGATTAGCGCAGGAGAGTTTGGGTTCCTGTACCCACAATTTCCTGTCATGGCGTGTTTCTATAGCCTGCCCAAAATCCACAAAGGGTATCCTCCCTTACGTGGCAGACCCATTGTTTCAGGCATTAACAATCTAACTCAAAATGTGAGTACTTATGTTGATCAGGTGTTGCGCCCCTTTGTCTTAAGTCTTACATCATATGTACGTGACACCATGGATGTCTTGAAACAGATTGATGGTATTTCTCTGGAGAAAGATACAATCCTGGCTAGTTTGGATGTTGAGGCTTTGTATTCATCTATACCTCACAAATGTGGCTATAAAGCGATTGAGTACTATTTGGGATCAAGAGGTACACAGTTTGCTGCTCATAACCAATTTGTTTTGCAGTTATTACAGTTTGTTCTTGAAAAAAATATATTTATATTTGAAGATAAGATCTTTCATCAGCAATGTGGAACTGCAATGGGGAGTCCTGCTGCTCCCACCTATGCTAATCTATTTCTTGGCTGGTGGGAGGAGACAATTGTTTTTGGTGACAAATTTGTAAATTGGACTTCATCCGTTGGACTGTGGATTAGATATATTGATGACGTGCTTATTCTCTGGAACTCTTCAGCAGACGAGTTCCATAAGTTCGTAGCAGCCCTCAATAAAAATGATGTAGGACTTAGGTTTACATGTGAGATCAGTGAGAATGAACTGTCCTTTCTAGACTTGAAAATCATAAAAACGGAAGGAGGTACAATTCGCACAAAGGTACATCGGAAAGAGACAGCAACAAATAGTTTTTTGCAATGGAATAGCTGTCATCCTTATTCCCTCAAACGTGGCATTCCGAAGGGCCAATTTATGAGAGTACGTAGGAACTGTAGCTCTATGGGTGATTTTGAGTGCCAGGCCCAGGAACTCAAAACAAGATTGAAGGATAGAGGTTTCCCCAAGAGTGTTATTAGAAAGGCCTATGAGGGAGCTAGGGATGCAGATAGGCAATGTCTTCTGGTCCCTAAAAAACGGAAAGAGGAACAAGTTACCAGACTCATAGGCACCTATGACTCAAAACAGAATGACATTATGCAGATACTGAATAGGTATTGGCGTATTCTCAGTTCTGATATAGATCTAGCAGATCAGATCACACAGAGGCCTTCTGTCACGTATCGGAGAGGGAAAAATATAAGGGACAGAGTCATGCACAGCTGTTTTGACCCCATTTCACCTAGGGGTACATGGCTGGATAGACAAACACCAGGCACTTTTAGATGCGGTGGTTGTAAAGCCTGTGATTTCATTCTTAAAGGAAATAGCTTTACCAGTGTTGTCACCCAAAAACAATACAATATTCGGGACTATGTCAATTGCAAGACAGCTGGAGTAGTCTACCTTATTACATGCCCATGCCCCCTAAATTATGTGGGTAAAACAGCACGACAATTTCGTCGTCGTATTAGGGAGCATGTTGGAGACATCATTCATGGTAGGGACACTCCAATATCTAAGCACGTGCATGCAAAACACCAAGGCCAGGCAGCAGTGTTAAAATTTCAAGCAATTGAACTTGTCAGACCCCCCAAGAGAGGAGGGGACTGGGATAACCTGATTCTACGGAAGGAAGCGCAGTGGATCCATAGACTGGAATGCATACAACCACTAGGTCTAAATGAGCAGACCAACTATACATGTTTCATTTAAAATATGTGCTACCATCCCCCTATAGGTGTTTTACCTTGGGGTGGGTGAGTGTTTATGTGCAATTGTGCATTACTTATTTGAGATGGCTATACTTGTTAGCCACATACAAAGAGATCGTCTTGTCAGTTTTTCTAAGGAATAGGGACCTCAGCAATTTCTTCCACCTCATATGTGTCTCTTTCTCTTGAGTTGCTTTGTGAGGTTGCCCACTTGCGGTGGTACACTGTGCCGCAAGATATACTTATAATATATTATCTTTTAGCGCTTACCTCCTCGTGTTTGGCAGTCCGGGCGACACGTCCTTGGCTTCCACTGCGCCTGCGCGTTCGGTTTGATGCGGCCGATGATGACCCCTGGCTGTCAGCTGACGGCGGGGGGTCACATGGGCAGGTGTCACGAATCGAGAGGGTGTTGTGATTGGTCAATTCATGTTTTGCCGCCGTACACGATGGGTGGAGTTTAGCGTTTATAGTAACCTAGCGCCTGCTATGGAGTATGCCGTTGACATCGATACGTGCATCTTCCCGTGACGCACAGCGGAATATCCGCTGTTGAAATACTAATATCGCTGGTGATAAGGCCAGAGTTACCAAGATACGGACCCCTGAGGATGAGTATCTGAAACGCGTAGGGTCGTTCAATGTTTAAGGAATGTGTGCATTGGGGACAATATATTGTATGAAACCCAGCGTTAGGAGATCCGTAATTGTCGGACACCTATGCTATTATTAGGGCTTGTACTACTGTTGTGCCCTGGGTATATGCTGATTCCTACAAATATCGTTTATACACAGAGATATAGGTATCATAATAACTCAGTGTTTCCTTGTTTAATACATTTTTTAAATTTTCACGGTGGGGCTTATGTCACAGTGGTGTGTTACCCCTGTTTTTAAACTAGTTACTATTAAAGATATCTTTTTACTTAGTTGTCAATTCAGTGAACCGGGCCCAAGGAGGACGTTTGCAGCAGGGCCCATGAGCCTTTAGCTACACCCTGGTGGCACCTATGACATCTATAATAATAATCAGAACCACAGCCGGCTCATTTCATGACACCACCACATGCCCGGTACATAACAAGAACTGATCTGTCAACAGCTGCTTGTTGATGGTTTCCAGGTAGCAACAGAATATTTTATTAAACACTGCCAAATAGAATGAAAGCTAAATGGGTTATCCAGTCCCTAAAAATTTATGGCCTATCCTCATATCTGATCGGTCGGGGGTTCGACTCCCGGGACCCACGGTGATCAGTCGTTTTGAAGGGGCTATATGAGCGCTGCTTCTCTTTAATTTCCTGCTCATTCTGTGAATCACTGACACGCTTGTAGTGCCGGTTCACAGTATTACAGCCTTCTCCCATACAAGTGTATACATTAGCTGACTAATGGTGGAGCTTCACTGTATACGGTGCCCTTTATCAGTTTCTTAAAAATTCCTTAAAGCGGACCGGTCACCTCTCCTGACATGTCTGTTTCAGTAAATACATTCATTCCCCATAAAATAAAAATGCTAAAGCTATTTTCCTTGTAACTCTGCATTGTGCCGTTCCTCTGTTATTCCTACTAGAAATGTATGAATAAATTAACAACTGGGTGTTACCATTCCCCTTGTCAAAGAGGCGTGTCCCTACACAACCTCACTCTGTCATCACTGATTGGACAGTGTCAGACTGTGCAGGGACACGCCCCCTACTGGTAACACCCAGTTGTCAATTTATTCATACGTTTCCAGGAGGAATAAGAGAGGAACGGCACAAAGTGGAGTCCTGAGAACAGATGTCCTAGAGTTGTTAAATCATGGGGAATGTAAGTATTTACTAAAAAAAAAAAACATGGCGGGAGATCTTCACAATGTTACATGACATGCATAGTTTGAGGGCCCCTGAAGATAATGAAATTCAAGATGGCGCCAGCTCCAGTTTAGCCCTCTATAATATGTAATAATATGTACACAATAAGAAAATGTTCCCTGGGCTGAATCCAAGAAAAATGAAGAAGGCAAACAGCGAGGGCAGGAAAAAATAGCGGTGAAGGGATAAATGTCACCGTTTATTATCCACATTGTGCCTCAGCAACCGTCCTATGAAGTTACATCTCAGTT
The DNA here is from genome assembly GCF_050947455.1 of Rhinoderma darwinii. Classification (NCBI taxonomy): domain Eukaryota; kingdom Metazoa; phylum Chordata; class Amphibia; order Anura; family Rhinodermatidae; genus Rhinoderma; species Rhinoderma darwinii. The sequence continues at coordinate 10,657,548 of NC_134696.1, read as the reverse complement.
CTGTATATTATTAGTAAAACTTAGAATGAGTCCCATACCCCACTGAAAACTCACCGGAAATGTGGATCCTCTAAGCCATAATTGGTTTGCCACTGGCTAGAATGGGTGCGGAGTCTAAGGAATCTACCCATTTTTTTTTACCCTTAAACACCACAAGGAGGTATTGACTGGATTCCCAGGTCGCAATCCCCAAAAATAGTCGCTGATTGGCGGCAGGTACCCTCAAGGAACTGTAGTGTGGTCAGAAACGCAGCCAATAGTCGTCACAAGGGAAGTGATAAGGATCCAAAAGCCAGAAGAAGGGACAGAGATGAAGTCGGGCGACGGGCCGAGGGTCAGAACCAAGAGTAGAGCAACAGGCACCAGGCATCAAAACCAAGGAGCAAGAAAGAAACAGAATCCAGTGACAAAGCCAAGGTCCAGGTAAGGGTCAGAAAGAAAAGAAAATAAGTCACTAATTTTGGTCATGGAAGAAGAACTTCATTTATGACTGCAGTGTCTTCTGTGGTTTCCACTGCCAATACCAACATTTGTCCAGAAAAGTACAATTTGGTGATGGGTATGCAATGGTGCTGGTCTTTTCTTCCATTGCACTTGTGCCTACCCGCTCATTGTGGAAATAGACCGACACCTCAAGGTCAATGGAGTTTCCCCCTGTAGAAGATGAGCAGCCTAATCCATAGGTGGATGTAGTGGTCAAGGCAGGCACAGTACAATTAGGATAAGGACAGGGCTGGTGGAGTTTGGTCACGTAGAAGCTCAGACAGGCAGCACAGAAAGCCTAAATGACGCTAAATCTGATGACGTGACAAAATTATAGATAGGGTTGAAATGGCCCACCAGAATACCAGAGGATCCTCCAGTAGACCCCAGCTTTGACATTCCAGCAGAAGACAACCCCATGTGAAGGTGAATTTGGAGCCAATCATTTGCCACTAGGGTCTATTTCTTATGTGGTGATTCACAAATATCCTATTAGACCTTACTGATGATATGTCCTGTGTGTACAATGACTACAACAAAGATTACAATGCAATTATAAGTAGACGTGCATATGTCCTGCATAGATGGAGGGTGGACCTCAGAATTATCTCCTCTGCTGGGCCAAATGAACCCAACTCCAAAGAAAAAGTTCAGAGTAGAACATGACTTGATATTGGAGAAGGATGGCTGCCAAGTAGTGGTCAATGGACAAGGACTTCTGTAAGAGGTTGGTCATCTGCATACAAAGACCCAAGAAGTCTGGAAGATATGGGAAACTGGAAACTAGAGTCATGGAAGAACCCACAATATTAAATGAAGTTGTTCCTCCATGACTTATCCTCTATCTGTCAATCAACAATTACCTTCATCCTAAACTCCTACTTAGGCTGTGAACTTGTTCTCCTTTGGGTGCAGAGCTTACAATGATCCAAACTCAAGTGCAGTCCCTGTAATAAATGAGCGCAGAGCAGGAACCATCAATCATATCAAATATCAATGGTTTGGAGTTGGTTTACGTCATTCAGAGCCCCCCAGTGACCAATTATAGTCCAGGACTGACAAAAAGTCAATGTTCTCGTTGCACTCCCTCCTCAATGTGGAATCACAGCGGCTACAAACAAGGCCGAGAATTCACAGCTCCAAAACCCAGGCATTGTTTACAAACCTAACACACAATGTTGAGAATCCCCAATACATGGGTGTCAAAATATTATTGTCCACAGAATAGGGGGAAATAGGTTAAAGGGCATTTCTAGTTTTCCCTGGGAACCCGATGTAAGGCCAAAAAATGTCAACCCAATGTTCCAGTAGGGGTTGTCAATCAGTTTCCAACATGTTGAAGACTGTGGTGAAGAAGTGAATCTAGCTCTAGTTATGTGTATAGGGGATATATCATTTCCTATTGGGAGATAGAGTCTGGGAAAGCGGGATAAAACCATGTTGGAGCTGAAATAGTGACCGCATTGGTTTTCATAAATGATTTTTAAATGTCAAATGTACTATTTTTAGACAATTTGTCTCCGAATTTCAAAATTCCTAGGGTAGAGAAAGAGTTAATTGTAAATTGCCTGGTGGTCTAGATCAGTAAAGGGTTAGTTTTACATTTCCTGGTGGTCTACAGCAGTAAAGGGGTTATTTTTATATTCCCTGGAGGTCTACAGCAGTAAAGGGATTTGTTTTATATTCCCTGGTGGTCTACAGCAGTAAAGGGTTTAGTTTTATATTCCCTGGTGATCTAGAGCAGTAAAGGGGTCAGCTTGACTATCCCTTGTGGTCTAGAGAAGTGAAGGGGTTAGTTTTATATTCCCTGGTGGTCTAGAGAAGTGAATGGGGTTAGTTGCACTGTCTCTGGTGGTCTAGGGCAGTGAAGGCATTCGTTTTATATTCCCGGTGGTCTAGAGCAGTGAAGGGGTTAGTTTTATATTCCCTGGTGGTCTAGAGCAGTGAATGGGGTTAGTTGTACTGTCCCTGGTGGTCTAGAGCAGTGAAGGGGTTAGTTTTATAATCCCTGGTGGTCGAGAGCAGTGAATGGGGTTAGTTGTACTGTCCCTGGTGGTCTAGAGCAGTGAAGAGGTTAGTTTTATAATCCCTGGTGGTCGAGAGCAGTGAAGTGGTTAGTTCTACATTCCCTGGTGGTCTAGGACAGTAAATGGATCAATGATAATTTGTATTGCTATTGATGATCCTGCACTTGGGTGAGGGGCTAGGAGATGGGGGCCATGAGCAATTGTCCAGTTTGCCACCCCCAAACACCTGCCCCGTATGTGCATTGATACATCCACTCTTCCCATAATAGGAAGGTTGTATGAACCTCTATGGGAGTAGCAATAGCTGACACATTGCTTTTCACCCAGCTTTTCCATAAACAAATATCAACGTGACAGGAGAAATCGCGTCACTGACTTAGTTTCTTGTAGTAGAAAATTGTATAGAATGATGAGATCCGTGTCATGGTAACACAATTTTTGGGTCCTCAGATCTCTACAGATCGGGATTCATGAGATGACATCTTGGTATCAGCTGCACGGACTTGTTATAGATTTCTTACTTGTGTTGTTCCTGGAAGACATGAGATGTGAGGTTGTATCCCCACCGTTCCTGGAATCACTGGATGCTGAGCATACTAATGACGGAGGTTCTATGACTGACGGGGAGAGCGCTCAAGTATCATCCTGCCTCTTTACAATGGTCTCTTAGGTGCAGGGCGGTGGCCCGTGCCATCTCCAAGGTGGCTTGTTCTTTTTGCTTGACAACCATTGTTACATTGTCAAAGAGATATAACCAGTATAAGTCTCCACGACTCTCCCCGATGGCAGATATCGGGGGAAAGAAGGATCGGCATATTGGATTTCAACATTCCCGATCCTTTATTCTCACAGGAAATTGGCTGCCACCAAAGGTGTCTGGAAACAGCTTATTCCCCTCTCTTCATTAAGTTCAGTCAAATGTCTATGTATATGGGTGGGTCGGGAGGAACGTCTGTCGGCTATTATAGTGTTCCCGAGATCACCCCCGTAGACATTAGATAGTTTGCCGGTTCAACCAACGTTAATATAATGTGTATGGCCACCTTAAATCTAGACGACTACTTGAGACATGCAGTGCGGAACACAAGAGTGACTCAAGTCTACTGATGCGACTCTTACGTGAGTAGTTTTCCATCTTCTCACCACAGAAAGCAATTAAGTTTGTGCATGATCGTCATGCAAATGACCAACGAGTTCTACTGGCGTCCGTGGGGAACGTCTGTTGCTTCAATGGTGTTGGATCACAGCTAATTTGCAGTCAAGTGGTGGCATTCCCATACACGTCCCAATGCAAAAGAGAATAAACTATAGACGAGCCTATGAAGGAAGCCGAAATCTATATGTCCTCACCTTGTTCTTTATGGGGTTAGAGTTTAGTGTAAAGATGCACAAGACTTCCTCTCCACAGGGACCTCCTCATTAGCAAATAAAGGAAGGCAAAAGCCCGAGGGCCCCAAGTCCCTTTTAGTTCTACAGGAGAAGCAACAAGAACCGGACTATCCTATTACAAGGATTTCATGGTGACATGAACCAGCACCATAAGGGGGTGCCATTTATGCTCTTGCTATGGGACCTACTCTCCGCGATGTTTGACCCTCTTCCAATGGTTGGTGGTAGTCATTGTCTTCCTCTGCCCTAAAGCAGGTGGATTACTATGAAAATCCCATAAGGTTGTTATGGAGGATCCTTCAGAGGAAGAACCTGGCATATGTTCATTCCCCATTATTTCTGGAGCCTGTACTGATTCTCCTATCACTTCCCTCAGCACAGAAGTCCAGTTGACCAATTGCTCTGAGATGTCAACGCCCGTCTTTTGGATCTGTTGTTCGATGCCAATGATCTGGTTGAAGGATATAACATGGAGGTAGAGGGCAAGGAAACCATGATAGGAGATAAAGCAGTTGGTATGGGGTCCACCTTCTCTGCCATATGGCCAAAGGTAAACTCAGTGGTCCAGGAGATGATGTGTCGCCTTCACTGATGGAAGACCCTCAGAGTTGAGGGGAACTTATTGAATGACGTATCGCTACCACTGCTGGAAAAGGTGGAGGGTGTAGGGGGTGGTGTAGTGGTCCATACTGGAAGAAAGGGAAACAAGGAATGGTGGAATAGTGATAACTATATCATAAACTTTCAATTTACTCATTTTCTAATGATAATGTTCAGAACAGATTGGGCCCCTATTATGTTTTGTTGTTGGGCCCCAGGGTTACTTTCGGGCAAAAAAAAATTTGGGGTGAAAAATTTGTGGACCATAATACTATTTGTTTATCTATTGGCCGCGGACACCTTTCCGTATCGCTACGGATAGGTGTCGTTGCCGTAGAACCGTGGCGGCAATTATGGAGCATGTCTTACTTTTCGATTTTTACGGGCCATGCCCCCATATTTTGTATGTGAGCACGGCCCGAAAATGCGGCCCGCTTTGGCAGCCGGCCAAAGCAATTCAAAGTGGACGTGTACTTGTCCTGTATAACTGGATGGTGCGCCCTCAGACAAACTTTTCCCCGGGCACCCCAGTGCAATATTGATTTTTTTAATACTAATTCAAAAGATGTTTTTTCCGACTGCGCCTTTCTTTACACACTGAATAAACCATGAAAATATTACATTCATTAACAGCCGCATAGAGGTCTCCCGTTAGAAACATTGCGGCTCGTGGCACCGTCTCTCTGGGAACTGGTTTATACATTTTACAATCACGAACCCGTGGTGCCCCATAAATGAAGTACAGCTTGTCAAACAGCCTGGCATTGTGTGATATTCGGAGGGGTGGGACACGTGGGCTATGGAAATCTTGTCATCCTGAGCTTCCTGCGGGAGTTTTTGAACTCCTTCTTCTTTGAGTTTTTGAAGATACCGGCAAGAACTGAGAACGGAAACACAGTTCCACCAGAAGGATGTAGGACTTGAAAGATTCATTGTGATCCTTGGTGTGGGCTATATGACAGAGCGCAGTGAAGAACGGAATATTCTCACAATCAAATTCATAGTTATAGGAAAAGAATGCAAACTCAGCCGCTTAAGTAGAACTCGTTCTTTACTGTAGAGTCCCAAACTCAACTCATATGCCACAACTGACTGCACAATGTAGGATAACTCAGAATATAAGGGGTGCAGAAGTTGTAGTCGCACCTGGACCCTGGAGAAGGCCCAAAAATACCAGTACCGTCAATGATGCATTCTATTTAGGGGCCTTTATAGATTTTGCATTAGGGGCATAGAGCGTCCAATTACTCCTCGTCTGGTGGGACAGTAACAAAAAGCGACCGACTTGGGTTCCTTAAGTCCTTGTCTATTGACCTCCACTTGGCAGCCGTTCTTCTTCAATGTCAAGCCATGTTTTTCTTTGAACTTCTTCTTTGGAGTGGGGTACCATGGGCCCAGAAAAAGGAGATGACTATGGGGTCCATCCCCATCTATACAGAACATGTGACGTCCACTTTTAAGTGCACATACAAGACGTGTCATCAGTAAGGTCTAACCGGTTATTCGTGAATCCTCCCAAAAGAAATGGGCTCTAATATTAGCTCTAAATGGGGTTGTCTTTTGATGGACCTTTGGTAGCCAATGTTATATCAGAGCCCGGGTCTGCCGGAGGATCCTCCCACACTCTGCTGGGCCAGTCCTGTAGTTATTTTTTCTGTACTGGGTCATCACAAGTTCTAGCTGCTGTATAGGAAACTGCCTCTCCAAGCTGCACAGACTTTTTTCAGGTCCCTCCCATTCATGGAGCAGGAAGAATGAGACCATTACAAATACAACTCCAGGCCTAGAAAGTGGGGTAAATGGACTATTTCACAGCCAACTGGCCAAAAAATGATTGATCCAGGGGTGGCATACTGGGGAGGGGTGCCAACTCTGCCACAATAGGGCTACAGCAAGAGCTGACTGATGCTGGGGGAGGTAACAGCGAAGTTAGGAGGGGCGTGGCTTATTGACATCGGGCAAGACTTACTAGTATTGGGGCGTGGCTTATTGACATCGGGCATGGCTTACTAGTAATGGGGCGTGGCTTATTGACATCGGGCATGGCTTACTAATAATGGGGCGTGGCTTATTTACATCTGGCAAGACTTACTAGTAATGGGGCGTGGCTTATTTACATCTGGCAAGACTTACTAGTAATGGGGCGTGGCTTATTGACATCGGGCATGACTTACTAGTAATGGGGTGTGGCTTATTGACATCGGGCATGATTTACTAGTAATGGGGCGTGGCTTATTGACATCGGGCATGACTTACTAGTAATGGGGCGTGGCTTATTGACATCGGGCATGACTTACTAGTAATGGGGCGTGGCTTATTGACATCGGGCATGACTTACTAGTAATGGGGCGTGGCTTATTTACATCGGGCATGACTTACTAGTAATGGGGCGTGGCTTATTGACATCGGGCATGACTTACTAGTAATGGGGCGTGGCTTATTGACATCGGGCATGACTTACTTGTATTTGGGCGTGGCTTTCTGCTGAGATGTCTCTCTTGTACCTTCAAGGATTCCACCAAAAGAAGAAATCTGAGTGATCGGTGTGTAACAAGACAGTGGCGGCATAAGTCTTATGTGTGACGTGTCATTAGTGTGAGGTCTGCATGTGCTGACTGAGAGTGGGATCATGGGTGGAACAGGGTCCCCAGCAGCACAGAGGTATTTCAGGAGAGGAGTATGCTTGTATTTTGTACGGCATTCAGGGTGTTGCTAAGGACAGAGCTGACAAGGTCAATATCACGATGGGTGGAGGGGAACGGAGAAGTTTTGGTTTTTTGTAATAATTGTTGTATTAGTAACACACAGATGTTATTACATAAGTATTAGTTGTAATGATGAGTCATAATGAAGTGGATACAGGTATATTTATATACATATACATATATATATATATATATATATATATATATATATATATATATATATATAAAAAAGCTATCCATACATACATACATACATCTAAACATACATCTATACATGCATACATATATACACATACATACATACATACATACATACATACATACATCTATACATACATACATATATACATACATACATACATACATCTAAACATGCATCTATACATGCATACATATATACACATACATACATACATACATACATACATCTATACATACATACATATATACATACATACATACATCTATACATACATACATACATACATCTATACATACATACATACATACATACATCTATACATACATACATACATATATACATACATACATCTATACATACATACATACATACATCTATACATACATACATACATACATACATCTATACATACATACATACATACATACATCTATACATACATACATACATATATACATACATACATCTATACATCTATACATACATACATACATCTATGCATACATACATACATACATACATACATACATACATCTATACATACATACATACATACATACATACATCTATACATACATACATACATACATATATACATACATACATCTATACATACATACATACATACATACATCTATACCTACATCTATACATACATACATACATACATCTATACATACATATATACATACATACATCTATACATACATACATACATCCATACATCTATACATACATACATACATCTATACATACATCTATACATACATCTATATATACATCCATATCTATACATACATACATACATACATACATACATCTATACCTACATCTATACATACATACATACATACATACATACATACATCTATACATACATACATACATACATATATACATACATACATCTATATATACATACATCTATACATACATACATACATACATACATACATACATATCTATACATACATACATACATACATACATCTATACATACATACATACATACATACATACATCTATACATACATCTATACATACATCTATATATACATCCATATCTATACATACATACATACATCTATACCTACATCTATACATACATACATACATACATACATATATACATACATACATCTATACATACATACATACATCTATACATACATATATCTATACATACATACATCTATACATACATACATACATACATACATCTATACATACATACATACATACATACATACATCTATACATACATACATACATACATACATACATACATCTATACATACATACATACATACATACATACATACATCTATACATACATACATAAATACATCTATACATACATACATACATCTATACCTACATCCAGATCATGTCAATCATCACGAACATCATCCATAAAATGGTCTGAAAGCTGCAATTTTGCATTTTTTCTCGCACTATTGGCGTGATAGAATCCATTACAGTGCGCTCATACCGGGATGTAGACCTCTAATTATCATGATTAATGGATTTAATTTTCACAGACACATTTCCCAGTATAGTTTGTATCGTCAGATACTCGCTCAGGGTTGGCATGATGCCCCACTGGCACTCAACACAGACGTCATACAACCCAAAAATACCCAATACAAATATTTAATACTTATTTATCATCTGTCTTGGGACACTATAAACGGTTTTGCAACTTTCAAATATACTTTATGTTTCTATTATTTGCCATTGTCAATATGTCTGCTTGCTGTCAGTGAATGGGAACAGTACATGCTCACAAAACTGTGCGCTATCCTCTATGAGCTAAGAACAACTGCAGGAGCACAATTTTTTTTCTGCTCTAGACTCCAGGCAGGTGCTCTTTCTGTACTGATAAATTGTAACAAACCTTCAGCTGTGTGAACATGACTAGATCATGACAGCTTTTCGGCCTCTGAATGTAATCAAGAATGTTTCAGTGCTAGATTATCCAATACGCTGAACTACTGGAATTAAAAACAAAACCCCCCACAAATATACCTATCAACTGGCCGAGGGGTAGTCCGGCAGGTCCTAATAAAACAGAACGGAGTTCTGCATGACAATAATGGAATTAGCTATGAAGTAAGTCCACATGCCGGTTCAGCTTCCTATGGGCAGTGATGTCAGCGCTGACCTGATGACATCATGGCACCAACATTCCTACACCCAATAGGAGACCTGTAGTTGTAATGTAGGACCCTGCATATTGACCACATTGATAATGACACCCGTTTTACATCAATCCCTTGTTCTTTATTATTGGGGTTCACCAAACTGCCCACTGGACACCCTCTGGACTGCTGGCCCAATGTGCGGGACTATCAGGTTATTTCCATACTTGACGGACGAAGGGGAGACCTCCCAGAATAGCAGGAAAGTCTCCTGGGCACCAAATACTCAGCTCTTCTCATTCCTGCAATCCTCTTCACTCCCGGTCTGGGGTCTATATTTTTTTAGGGGGTCTGCGGTCTGTATTTTTCGGGGTGTTTGGTCTGGGGACTGTATTCATTTAGGAGGTCTGGTCTGGGGTCTATATTTGTTGAGGAGGTCTTGTTTGGGGGCTGTATTTATATAGGGGGTCTGGTCTGAGGGTCTGTATTTGTTTATGGGGGTCTGGTCTAGATATATATTTGTTTAGGGGTCTGGCCAGGGGTCTATATTTGTTGAGGGGTTCTGGGGTCTGCATTTGTTTAGGGGTCCTGTCTGGGGCCCCTACTTGTTAAGGTAGTCTGGTCTAGGTCTATATTTGTTTAGGGGGTTTGGTCTGGGGTCTATATTTGTTGAGTGGTTCTGGGGTCTGTATGTGTTTAGGGGGACTGGTCTGGGGGTCTATATTTGTTGAGGGGACTGGGGTCTGAACTTATTAAAATGGCCTGGTCTATATTTGTGTAGGGGGTCTGGTCCTGGGTCTGTATTTGTTTAGGGGTCTGGGGTCTGTATTTCTTAACGTGGTCTGGTCTAGGTCTGTATTTATTTAGGGGGTCTGGGGTTTCCACTTGTTAAGGTGGTCTGGTCTAGGTCTATATTTGGTTAAGGGTCTGGTCTGGGGTCTGTAATCATTTTGGAATGTGATTAACAGGATCATATGCACAACTTGTAATGTAAATGTCCTAGGTTGGAGGCGTGGCCTATATAAATGGGTGGAGCATATTTTAAAAAGTGCGCACTGCTTAATCTACCGCCTCTCTGAGTCGTCCCGCTGTCATTTCTCAGGCATACGTGTTACTTTTATGATAATCCAGAATGGGACTATTTTTGTCACTTTCCAGATGCCCAAGATTTCTGGGATTTACCATTACCCCTCATTGAGTTCGGGATGACGATCCCCCATAGTAGCCGTAGTGGCAGCCATATAAGTTGTCACTCATCATCACAAAATTGCCCAAAGAAGAAAACCGAAGGACTAGTTTCTTTATTGGTTGGGAATACACATGGCAGCCCCAGGAGATTCGAGCCAACGGCGACTGTGCCCCTGTGTAACCAGTATCGCTGCCCATCGACCGGGGGTCTTTATTTAGCTCATGTTTTATGTTTCTTTACATTATTACCACCACTTACACTAATTAGATCATTATCTCATTACCGGAAATGGAAGTCAATGTTCCCGTGTAATGGATTTGCTGTTAGTGGGATTTTTCGGGAGAACCTCGATGCGTCTTTGCGTAGAACAGTAATCCTTTATTCTCACAGGAAATTGGCTGCCACCAAAGGTGTCTGGAAACAGCTTATTCCCCTCTCTTCATTAAGTTCAGCCAAATGTCTATGTATATGGGTGGGTCGGGAGGAACGTCTGTCGGCTATTATAGTGTTCCCGAGATCACCCCCGTAGACATTAGATAGTTTGCCGGTTCAACCAACGTTAATATAATGTGTATGGCCACCTTAAATCTAGACGACTACTTGAGACATGCAGTGCGGAACACAAGAGTGACTCAAGTCTACTGATGCGACTCTTACGTGAGTAGTTTTCCATCTTCTCACCACAGAAAGCAATTAAGTTTGTGCATGATCGTCATGCAAATGACCAACGAGTTCTACTGGCGTCCGTGGGGAACGTCTGTTGCTTCAATGGTGTTGGATCACAGCTAATTTGCAGTCAAGTGGTGGCATTCCCATACACGTCCCAATGCAAAAGAGAATAAACTATAGACGAGCCTATGAAGGAAGCCGAAATCTATATGTCCTCACCTTGTTCTTTATGGGGTTAGAGTTTAGTGTAAAGATGCACAAGACTTCCTCTCCACAGGGACCTCCTCATTAGCAAATAAAGGAAGGCAAAAGCCCGAGGGCCCCAAGTCCCTTTTAGTTCTACAGGAGAAGCAACAAGAACCGGACTATCCTATTACAAGGATTTCATGGTGACATGAACCAGCACCATAAGGGGGTGCCATTTATGCTCTTGCTATGGGACCTACTCTCCGCGATGTTTGACCCTCTTCCAATGCTTGGTGGTAGTCATTGTCTTCCTCTGCCCTAAAGCAGGTGGATTACTATGAAAATCCCATAAGGTTGTTATGGAGGATCCTTCAGAGGAAGAACCTGGCATATGTTCATTCCCCATTATTTCTGGAGCCTGTACTGATTCTCCTATCACTTCCCTCAGCACAGAAGTCCAGTTGACCAATTGCTCTGAGATGTCAACGCCCGTCTTTTGGATCTGTTGTTCGATGCCAATGATCTGGTTGAAGGATATAACATGGAGGTAGAGGGCAAGGAAACCATGATAGGAGATAAAGCAGTTGGTATGGGGTCCACCTTCTCTGCCATATGGCCAAAGGTAAACTCAGTGGTCCAGGAGATGATGTGTCGCCTTCACTGATGGAAGACCCTCAGAGTTGAGGGGAACTTATTGAATGACGTATCGCTACCACTGCTGGAAAAGGTGGAGGGTGTAGGGGGTGGTGTAGTGGTCCATACTGGAAGAAAGGGAAACAAGGAATGGTGGAATAGTGATAACTATATCATAAACTTTCAATTTACTCATTTTCTAATGATAATGTTCAGAACAGATTGGGCCCCTATTATGTTTTGTTGTTGGGCCCCAGGGTTACTTTCGGGCAAAAAAAAATTTGGGGTGAAAAATTTGTGGACCATAATACTATTTGTTTATCTATTGGCCGCGGACACCTTTCCGTATCGCTACGGATAGGTGTCGTTGCCGTAGAACCGTGGCGGCAATTATGGAGCATGTCTTACTTTTCGATTTTTACGGGCCATGCCCCCATATTTTGTATGTGAGCACGGCCCGAAAATGCGGCCCGCTTTGGCAGCCGGCCAAAGCAATTCAAAGTGGACGTGTACTTGTCCTGTATAACTGGATGGTGCGCCCTCAGACAAACTTTTCCCCGGGCACCCCAGTGCAATATTGATTTTTTTAATACTAATTCAAAAGATGTTTTTTCCGACTGCGCCTTTCTTTACACACTGAATAAACCATGAAAATATTACATTCATTAACAGCCGCATAGAGGTCTCCCGTTAGAAACATTGCGGCTCGTGGCACCGTCTCTCTGGGAACTGGTTTATACATTTTACAATCACGAACCCGTGGTGCCCCATAAATGAAGTACAGCTTGTCAAACAGCCTGGCATTGTGTGATATTCGGAGGGGTGGGACACGTGGGCTATGGAAATCTTGTCATCCTGAGCTTCCTGCGGGAGTTTTTGAACTCCTTCTTCTTTGAGTTTTTGAAGATACCGGCAAGAACTGAGAACGGAAACACAGTTCCACCAGAAGGATGTAGGACTTGAAAGATTCATTGTGATCCTTGGTGTGGGCTATATGACAGAGCGCAGTGAAGAACGGAATATTCTCACAATCAAATTCATAGTTATAGGAAAAGAATGCAAACTCAGCCGCTTAAGTAGAACTCGTTCTTTACTGTAGAGTCCCAAACTCAACTCATATGCCACAACTGACTGCACAATGTAGGATAACTCCGAATATAAGGGGTGCAGAAGTTGTAGTCGCACCTGGACCCTGGAGAAGGCCCAAAAATACCAGTACCGTCAATGATGCATTCTATTTAGGGGCCTTTATAGATTTTGCATTAGGGGCATAGAGCGTCCAATTACTCCTCGTCTGGTGGGACAGTAACAAAAAGCGACCGACTTGGGTTCCTTAAGTCCTTGTCTATTGACCTCCACTTGGCAGCCGTTCTTCTTCAATGTCAAGCCATGTTTTTCTTTGAACTTCTTCTTTGGAGTGGGGTACCATGGGCCCAGAAAAAGGAGATGACTATGGGGTCCATCCCCATCTATACAGAACATGTGACGTCCACTTTTAAGTGCACATACAAGACGTGTCATCAGTAAGGTCTATTCGTGAATCCTCCCAAAAGAAATGGGCTCTAATATTAGCTCTAAATGGGGTTGTCTTTTGATGGACCTTTGGTAGCCAATGTTATATCAGAGCCCGGGTCTGCCGGAGGATCCTCCCACACTCTGCTGGGCCAGTCCTGTAGTTATTTTTTCTGTACTGGGTCATCACAAGTTCTAGCTGCTGTATAGGAAACTGCCTCTCCAAGCTGCACAGACTTTTTTCAGGTCCCTCCCATTCATGGAGCAGGAAGAATGAGACCATTACAAATACAACTCCAGGCCTAGAAAGTGGGGTAAATGGACTATTTCACAGCCAACTGGCCAAAAAATGATTGATCCAGGGGTGGCATACTGGGGAGGGGTGCCAACTCTGCCACAATAGGGCTACAGCAAGAGCTGACTGATGCTGGGGGAGGTAACAGCGAAGTTAGGAGGGGCGTGGCTTATTGACATCGGGCAAGACTTACTAGTATTGGGGCGTGGCTTATTGACATCGGGCATGGCTTACTAGTAATGGGGCGTGGCTTATTGACATCGGGCATGGCTTACTAATAATGGGGCGTGGCTTATTTACATCTGGCAAGACTTACTAGTAATGGGGCGTGGCTTATTTACATCTGGCAAGACTTACTAGTAATGGGGCGTGGCTTATTGACATCGGGCATGACTTACTAGTAATGGGGTGTGGCTTATTGACATCGGGCATGATTTACTAGTAATGGGGCGTGGCTTATTGACATCGGGCATGACTTACTAGTAATGGGGCGTGGCTTATTGACATCGGGCATGACTTACTAGTAATGGGGCGTGGCTTATTGACATCGGGCATGACTTACTAGTAATGGGGCGTGGCTTATTGACATCGGGCATGACTTACTAGTAATGGGGCGTGGCTTATTGACATCGGGCATGACTTACTAGTAATGGGGCGTGGCTTATTGACATCGGGCATGACTTACTTGTATTTGGGCGTGGCTTTCTGCTGAGATGTCTCTCTTGTACCTTCAAGGATTCCACCAAAAGAAGAAATCTGAGTGATCGGTGTGTAACAAGACAGTGGCGGCATAAGTCTTATGTGTGACGTGTCATTAGTGTGAGGTCTGCATGTGCTGACTGAGAGTGGGATCATGGGTGGAACAGGGTCCCCAGCAGCACAGAGGTATTTCAGGAGAGGAGTATGCTTGTATTTTGTACGGCATTCAGGGTGTTGCTAAGGACAGAGCTGACAAGGTCAATATCACGATGGGTGGAGGGGAACGGAGAAGTTTTGGTTTTTTGTAATAATTGTTGTATTAGTAACACACAGATGTTATTACATAAGTATTAGTTGTAATGATGAGTCATAATGAAGTGGATACAGGTATATTTATATACATATACATATATATATATATATATATATATATATATATATATATATATAAAAAAGCTATCCATACATACATACATACATCTAAACATACATCTATACATGCATACATATATACACATACATACATACATACATACATACATCTATACATACATACATATATACATACATACATACATACATACATCTAAACATACATCTATACATGCATACATATATACACATACATACATACATACATACATACATACATATATACATACATACATACATCTATACATACATACATACATACATCTATACATACATACATACATACATACATCTATACATACATACATACATATATACATACATACATCTATACATACATACATACATACATACATACATCTATACATACATACATACATACATACATCTATACATACATACATACATACATACATCTATACATACATACATACATATATACATACATACATCTATACATCTATACATACATACATACATCTATGCATACATACATACATACATACATACATACATACATCTATACATACATACATACATACATACATACATACATACATCTATACATACATACATACATACATATATACATACATACATCTATACATACATACATACATACATCTATACCTACATCTATACATACATACATACATACATCTATACATACATATATACATACATACATCTATACATACATACATACATCCATACATCTATACATACATACATACATCTATACATACATCTATACATACATCTATATATACATCCATATCTATACATACATACATACATACATACATACATCTATACCTACATCTATACATACATACATACATACATACATCTATACATACATACATACATACATATATACATACATACATCTATATATACATACATCTATACATACATACATACATACATACATATCTATACATACATACATACATACATACATACATCTATACATACATACATACATACATACATACATCTATACATACATCTATACATACATCTATATATACATCCATATCTATACATACATACATACATCTATACCTACATCTATACATACATACATACATACATACATATATACATACATACATCTATACATACATACATACATCTATACATACATATATCTATACATACATACATCTATACATACATACATACATACATACATACATCTATACATACATACATACATACATACATACATCTATACATACATACATACATACATACATACATCTATACATACATACATACATACATACATACATCTATACATACATACATAAATACATCTATACATACATACATACATCTATACCTACATCCAGATCATGTCAATCATCACGAACATCATCCATAAAATGGTCTGAAAGCTGCAATTTTGCATTTTTTCTCGCACTATTGGCGTGATAGAATCCATTACAGTGCGCTCATACCGGGATGTAGACCTCTAATTATCATGATTAATGGATTTAATTTTCACAGACACATTTCCCAGTATAGTTTGTATCGTCAGATACTCGCTCAGGGTTGGCATGATGCCCCACTGGCACTCAACACAGACGTCATACAACCCAAAAATACCCAATACAAATATTTAATACTTATTTATCATCTGTCTTGGGACACTATAAACGGTTTTGCAACTTTCAAATATACTTTATGTTTCTATTATTTGCCATTGTCAATATGTCTGCTTGCTGTCAGTGAATGGGAACAGTACATGCTCACAAAACTGTGCGCTATCCTCTATGAGCTAAGAACAACTGCAGGAGCACAATTTTTTTTCTGCTCTAGACTCCAGGCAGGTGCTCTTTCTGTACTGATAAATTGTAACAAACCTTCAGCTGTGTGAACATGACTAGATCATGACAGCTTTTCGGCCTCTGAATGTAATCAAGAATGTTTCAGTGCTAGATTATCCAATACGCTGAACTACTGGAATTAAAAACAAAACCCCCCACAAATATACCTATCAACTGGCCGAGGGGTAGTCCGGCAGGTCCTAATAAAACAGAACGGAGTTCTGCATGACAATAATGGAATTAGCTATGAAGTAAGTCCACATGCCGGTTCAGCTTCCTATGGGCAGTGATGTCAGCGCTGACCTGATGACATCATGGCACCAACATTCCTACACCCAATAGGAGACCTGTAGTTGTAATGTAGGACCCTGCATATTGACCACATTGATAATGACACCCGTTTTACATCAATCCCTTGTTCTTTATTATTGGGGTTCACCAAACTGCCCACTGGACACCCTCTGGACTGCTGGCCCAATGTGCGGGACTATCAGGTTATTTCCATACTTGACGGACGAAGGGGAGACCTCCCAGAATAGCAGGAAAGTCTCCTGGGCACCAAATACTCAGCTCTTCTCATTCCTGCAATCCTCTTCACTCCCGGTCTGGGGTCTATATTTTTTTAGGGGGTCTGCGGTCTGTATTTTTCGGGGTGTTTGGTCTGGGGACTGTATTCATTTAGGAGGTCTGGTCTGGGGTCTATATTTGTTGAGGAGGTCTTGTTTGGGGGCTGTATTTATATAGGGGGTCTGGTCTGAGGGTCTGTATTTGTTTATGGGGGTCTGGTCTAGATATATATTTGTTTAGGGGTCTGGCCAGGGGTCTATATTTGTTGAGGGGTTCTGGGGTCTGCATTTGTTTAGGGGTCCTGTCTGGGGCCCCTACTTGTTAAGGTAGTCTGGTCTAGGTCTATATTTGTTTAGGGGGTTTGGTCTGGGGGTCTATATTTGTTGAGTGGTTCTGGGGTCTGTATGTGTTTAGGGGGACTGGTCTGGGGGTCTATATTTGTTGAGGGGACTGGGGTCTGAACTTATTAAAATGGCCTGGTCTATATTTGTGTAGGGGGTCTGGTCCTGGGTCTGTATTTGTTTAGGGGTCTGGGGTCTGTATTTCTTAACGTGGTCTGGTCTAGGTCTGTATTTATTTAGGGGGTCTGGGGTTTCCACTTGTTAAGGTGGTCTGGTCTAGGTCTATATTTGGTTAAGGGTCTGGTCTGGGGTCTGTAATCATTTTGGAATGTGATTAACAGGATCATATGCACAACTTGTAATGTAAATGTCCTAGGTTGGAGGCGTGGCCTATATAAATGGGTGGAGCATATTTTAAAAAGTGCGCACTGCTTAATCTACCGCCTCTCTGAGTCGTCCCGCTGTCATTTCTCAGGCATACGTGTTACTTTTATGATAATCCAGAATGGGACTATTTTTGTCACTTTCCAGATGCCCAAGATTTCTGGGATTTACCATTACCCCTCATTGAGTTCGGGATGACGATCCCCCATAGTAGCCGTAGTGGCAGCCATATAAGTTGTCACTCATCATCACAAAATTGCCCAAAGAAGAAAACCGAAGGACTAGTTTCTTTATTGGTTGGGAATACACATGGCAGCCCCAGGAGATTCGAGCCAACGGCGACTGTGCCCCTGTGTAACCAGTATCGCTGCCCATCGACCGGGGGTCTTTATTTAGCTCATGTTTTATGTTTCTTTACATTATTACCACCACTTACACTAATTAGATCATTATCTCATTACCGGAAATGGAAGTCAATGTTCCCGTGTAATGGATTTGCTGTTAGTGGGATTTTTCGGGAGAACCTCGATGCGTCTTTGCGTAGAACAGTAATTGACGTTTCTGTGGCAGCTTTTATTGTATCGTGATTCATTTACTCGTTTACTGTATTACCCAACAACGCGGGGTCATTGCCAGACCTTCACTGTGCGGCTTTTCTTCTATTCTGATCTCCATAAACGCAAGAGGATCTTAAAATATTTACAGTTTATCTCGAAAGAACTACAAGTTCCAACATTGCCTAAAAAAATAGACTGTCGTAAATGGAATTAGCGCAAAATTTGCTTGACCGACGATCCAGCTAATCCGGATTAGATTCGTGGTGAATGAAGAAACCAGTGAAAAGCTTAAAACGGATCTGGATTCTGGATCCAGAGGTCAATAGGGTCAAAAATGAAACATCTGTCAACTTCATTAATAGGGATCAATGTTCCCTCCATCAACAGAGTACAGACTACAATATTAATCATTAACTTCTATGGGGAGAATACAGATCCCTCTACTTCACAGTCAATAGAGTATTAAATATGGACTCATATAGAGATTGGTATTCTCAACTAGAAGGCAATGTCAGCTGAGGACCATTGAATAGGGATCAGTATTCTCTCCATAGACCTCAATATTCTGAATTCTCACCGTACAGCCTAAATATACTCCATTGACATCTATGCGGGGTACCACAAGGATCGGTGATAGGCCCAATTCTTTTTAATCTCTTTATTAATGACCTTGTGGATGGGATTGATAGCAAGGTGTCCGTTTTTGATGACGATACAAAACTTTGTAGGATACTTAAAACTCAGCTTGACTATAAAATATTACAGAAAGACCTAGATAAGCTGGCAGGATGGGCAAAAACATGGCAGATGAAATGTAATGTTGACAAATGGAAAGTAATTCACCTAGGACGCAATAATAGCATTAATTCATATACATTAAATGGAATAAAACTGGGGATAACGGAAGAGAAGGACCTGGGTATTCTGGTAACAAATAAGCTAAGCAGCAGCACTCAATGTCAGGCAGCAGCTGCAAAAGCAAATAGGATTTTGGGGTGTATAAAAACAAAGATAAAAAAAAAAAAGAGTGATTCAAATGTAATATTGCCACTCTATAAATGTAATATTACCGCTTTATAAATCCCTTGTAAGGCCACATCTAGAATATGGGATTCAATTTTGGGCCCCACATTGTAAAAAGGACATAGGAGAACTGGTCAGGGTTCAAAGCAGGGCAACGAGATTATTAGATGGGATGGGAGGTGTCGCTTACAATGAAATGCTAGAAAGATTGGGCTTGTTCAGCATGGAAAAAAAGACATCTTAGAGGGGATCTAATTAATATGTATAAGTATATGTGTGGTCAATACAGAGAACTAGCACATGATCTGTTCCTTGCAAGGACTTTACATAGGACCAGGAGACATTCAAGGAAGACTATTCAGACATCAATATAGGAAAGGATTCTTTACAGTTAGAGTGATCAAGCTATGGAATGCCCGACCCCAAGAGGTAGTGATGGCAGATAATATGTCAGCATGTAAAAAAAGACTAGATGCCTATTTATTTATTGAGGGTTATAATTAATCAAGTAAGGAATGATGGGTAATTTATAGAGAAGGGTTGAACCTGATGGACCGGAGTCTTTTTTACAACCTATGTAACTCTGTGGATAAGATGAATCTTTATTCTTCGTATAGAAGACATAGAAGTCAATGATCCGTATTTTAGACTCTGTTGAGGTATATGTAGGTTTTTTCCAGGTATTATGTGCTGCCCCCTCCAGAGTTTCTGTACAAGATTCTTACATTCGACCTGCTGTAAAATGGTGACAATGTTATCCAGGATTCTCAGAAAATGAAATTCAGCTTTAAAGAAATCAATTAGTCCATAATTGGAAATATTA
Source organism: Rhinoderma darwinii (assembly GCF_050947455.1). Lineage (NCBI taxonomy): Eukaryota > Metazoa > Chordata > Amphibia > Anura > Rhinodermatidae > Rhinoderma > Rhinoderma darwinii. The sequence goes on along the minus strand of NC_134696.1, from coordinate 10,636,856 downwards.
CAAGATCTGGCTGAGAGAAAACCCATAAAATTACCTTAAGTGACTCTTTATGTAATGATGTTAAATTCTCCGCTCCGATATTGTGAAATTATAATGGATGACTAATGAATGAATTCAATATTTAATGCCATTGTTTCTGGTCTAGGTAGAAGTTTGTGCAGAGACGGAGAAGGCAAAGGACATTTTACAAGATATAAGGGGGTCATGAGGACAAGGTAATGGATTTCCAAGTGTGAATTTTATTAGAAATCACCGGTGATGAACTTGTACTTTAAGATTTAGTATTTCATCAAGGACAATTTCTATTCTGAATGATACTCTCGGGGGACGGGGTCCTCATAGTCCTTAAGTCCTATGTTACGTGACCATGCGGTTGAGTGAATGGGCAAAGATAGCATCCGGTCACCCTACAACAATGTTTTTCACCCTGTTTAACTCCAGCTATTGTAAATCTACATCTCCCCACAGGCCTGTTGGAGGCAGTCAGGGCAAGCTGGGAGTTGTAGTTACGCAACAACTAGAGAGCCGCAGGTTGGAGTCCACTGCCCTACAGCAAGAAACACAGTGCCCTCATGGCAATACATGGAGTAGAGGGAATCCCAGTAAGAGCCTCCAGTTTCCAAGACCCAAGGCCACTACCCACCTACTCAGTCCCCTACTCTAAGCTTCCAGGATGAAGCTAGTGAGGTTACCAGACAATATGTGGTAACATCTCTCACTGTGAGGAACATAATCCACTCCATTGACAGTTTATGTGAGGGTCCATCAGTGTGTCTTTTCATCTGGGTGGGGTAGAAGGAACATCCGTAGGTGCCACCAGTTTCCAGACCCAAGGCACTGCCCACCTTCTCAATCTTCCACTCTGAGCTCCCAAGATGAGGTTAGTGATGTCACAACATTGGGTGGTAACATCTCCGATTGTGAGGAACATAATCCACTCCATTGACAGCTTTATGTGAGGGTCCACCAGTGGGTCTTATGATAATGTTTGGGGGGTAGAAGGAACGTCATTAGGTGCCTCCAATTTCCATACCCAGGGCCACTACCCACCTACTCAGTCCTTCGCTCTGAGCTCCCAAATTGGAACTAGTGATGTCACCACACTTCGGGTGTTGACATACCTAGAGACATACATCTCTGATTGTGAGCAACATAATCCACTCTGCTGACAGCTTTATGTGAGGTTCCCCAAATGGGTTCTGTCATGTGGATGGGGTGAAATAGAAGTCAGTGGCACTCTCGGCTACCAGACCCTTGGGTCACTGCTCAATTGCTCAGTCTTCCCATGGACCACAAACAATAGAATCCTGTATCAATCCTGATTATGACCTTTTGGGTTTTACCAGGTTGTTTATAAATTGAGAAGAGCTAAAAATTTTAATTAAAATAAGCTAAAAATGTCTGTATGTATAGCATTCATCACCGCAAATAGAGAAACCAAAGACCCCTGTCTATCTCCCATCAAAGTCAATGAAGTCTCAAAATATAGATCCACACTATGGATCCCTGTGCTCTGCATGGAAGTCAATAAAGTATATATTAAAGTTATGTATTCTCGACATAGAAGGCAATGGATTATAAGGACTCCATTAAATAGGGATCAGTATTCTCCACAATTTATACCCCGGATAGTATGAAAGTAAATGTCATGTATAATAATCTAGTCATTTTCTTGAAAATAGGGGGCAGTATTGGCAAAAGAGTGCTTGAAATGGCATCTGCTATCCCGCCCATATAGCTATTGCATGACAAGTCCCATATGTGTTGTGCTGCCAAGGACGATCAGGAAAACGATCATTTACTCACCAAAATTTTTATTTCCTGGATAACTTATGGCTATTGCTTAGTAAAAATACGATGGGGCCCGGTGACCGGTACATACTTATAGGGGAAGTCCTTAATTGTTTAATTGCTTAATGCTTATTGCTAATTAACCTGTCTCTGCTTAATTGTACCTAGGGGACTAAAACCCATGTGTTGTGCTGCCTACGGACTCCAGGAAACAAAAAAATCGGTGAGTACATTTTCGTTATACTTGTATATAGGAGGCCGTTATTATAGTAGTTATAGTCTTGTATATAGGGGGCAGTATTAGGGCATGCCCAGACGTGGCGTATTTCTTCCGCAACTGTCCGCATCAATACCGCACAGAATCTGCGTTGCAGATTCTGTTGCGGATCTGCCCAAAATGGGCATTAAATTGATGCGGACTGGCCGTTGCGTATTGAGGTGAAAGTACTTCCCTTCTCTCTATCAGTGCAGGATAGAGAGAAGGGACCGCCCTTTCCCTAGTGAAAGTAAAAGAATTTCATACTTACCGGCCGTTGTCTTGGTGACGCGTGCCTCTTTCGGCATCCAGCCCGACCTCCCTGGATGACGCGGCAGTCCTTGTGACCGCTGCAGCCTGTGATTGGCCTGTGATTGGCTGCAGCCTGTGATTGGCCTGTGATTGGCTGCAGCCGTCACTTAGACTGAAACGTCATCCTGGGAGTCCGGACTGGAGGAAGAAGCAGGGAGTTCTCGGTAAGTAGGAACTTCTAGTTTTTTTACAGGTTGATGTATCTTGTGATCGGAAGTCACTGTCCAGGGTGCTGAAACAGTTACTGCCGATCGCTTAACTCTTTCAGCACCCTGGACAGTGACTATTTACTGACGTCGCCTAGCAACGCTCCCATAATTACTGGTGCACACACGTAGTCACCCGTAATTACGGGAGCCCCATTGACTTCCTCAGTCTGGCTGTAGACCTAGAAATACATAGGTCCAGCCAGAATGAAGAAATGTCATGTTAAAAAACCAATACGCTCCGCAGCACACATAACATCTACATAACATCTGCGGACTTCATTGTGGAATTTTGAATCTCCATTGAAGTCAATGGAGAAATTCCGCAATGAGTCCGCAACCAGTCTGCCACACGTCTGCAACAGCCAGTGTATGCTGCGGACACCAAATTCCGCACCGCAGCCTATGCTACGCAGCGGAATTGTCCGCAACGGGTAAACGAACCCAACCACAAAGCTGTGGAAGGCAATGGTGAAACGTGTACGCTGCGGATTTCCAGAGCAAATCCGCTACGTCTGGCCATGCCCTTATAGTAGTTATAATCTTGTATATAGGAGCAGTATTATAGTAGTTATATTCTTGTATATAGGAGCAGTATTATAGTAGTTATATTCTTGTATATAGGGTCAGTATTATAGTAGTTATATTCTTGTATATAGGGTCAGTATTATAGTAGTTATATTCTTGTATATAGGGGCAGTATTATAATAGTTATATTCTTGTATATAGGAGGCAGTATTATAGTAGTTATATTCTTGTATATAGGGGCAGTATTATAATAGTTATATTCTTGTATATAGGGGCAGTATTATAGTAGTTATATTCTTGTATATAGGGGGCAGTATTATAGTAGTTATATTCTTGTATATAGGGGCAGTATTATAGTAGTTATATTCTTGTATATAGGGGCAGTATTATAGTAGTTATAGTCTTGTATATAGGAGCAGTATTATGGTAGTTATATTCTTGTATATAGGAGCAGTATTATAGTAGTTATATTCTTGTATATAGGGGAGCAGTATTATAGTAGTTATATTCTTGTATATAGGGGCAGTATTATAGTAGTTATATTCTTGTATATAGGAGCAGTATTATGGTAGTTATATTCTTGTATATAGGGGCAGTATTATAGTAGTTATATTCTTGTATATAGGGGGCAGTATTATAGTAGTTATATTCTTGTATATAGGGGGCAGTATTATAGTAGTTATATTCTAGTATATAGGGGGCAGTATTATAGTAGTTATATTCTTGTATATAGGGGCAGTATTATAGTAGTTATATTCTTGTATATAGGAGCAGTATTATAGTAGTTATATTCTTGTATATAGGGAGCAGTATTATAGTAGTTATATTCTTGTATATAGGAGCAGTATTATAGTAGTTATATTCTTGTATATAGGAGGCAGTATTAGGGTATGTTCACACGAGCACATTAACGTCCGTAATTGGCGGACGTATTTCGGCCGCAAGTACCGGACCGAACACAGTGCAGGGAGCCGGGCTCCTAGCATCATAGTTATATACGATGCTAGGAGTCCCTGCCTCGCTGCCGGACAACTGTCCCGTACTGTAATCATGTTTTCAGTACGGGACAGTAGTTCCACGGAGAGGCGGGGACTCCTAGCATCGTACATAACTATGATGCTAGGAGCCTGGCTCCCTGCACTGTGTTCGGTCCGGTACTTGCGGCCGAAATACGTCCGTCAATTACGGACGTAATTAGTGTGTGTGCACATACCCTTATAGTAGTTATATTCTTGTATATAGGGGCAGTATTATAGTAGTTATATTCTTGTATATAGGAGCAGTATTATAGTAGTTATATTCTTGTATATAGGGGGCAGTATTATAGTAGTTATATTCTTGTATATAGGGGGCAGTATTATAGTAGTTATATTCTTGTATATAGGGGGCAGTATTATAGTAGTTATATTCTTGTATATAGGGGCAGTATTATAGTAGTTATATTCTTGTATATAGGAGCAGTATTATAGTAGTTATATTCTTGTATATAGGGAGCAGTATTATAGTAGTTATATTCTTGTATATAGGAGCAGTATTATAGTAGTTATATTCTTGTATATAGGAGGCAGTATTATAGTAGTTATATTCTTGTATATAGGGGCAGTATTATAGTAGTTATATTCTTGTATATAGGAGCAGTATTATAGTAGTTATATTCTTGTATATAGGGGGCAGTATTATAGTAGTTATATTCTTGTATATAGGAGCAGTATTATAGTAGTTACATTCTTGCATATAGGGGGCAGTATTATAGTAGTTATATTCCTGTATATAGGGAGCAGTATTAGGGTATGTTCACACGAGGGCGTCCGTTACGGCTGAAATTATGGGGATGTTTCAGCCTGAAAACATCCCCGTAATTTCAGCCGTACCGGCATGTGCAGGCGCTTGAACGCCGCGTCAATTACGGACGTAATTGGCGCTGCTATTCATTGGAGTCAATGAATAACGGCTCCAATTACGGCCAAAGAAGTGACAGCTCACTTCTTTGACGCGGGTGTCTATTTACGCGCCGTCATTTGACAGCGGCGCGTAAATTTCGCCTCGTGTGAACAGACAAACGTCTGCCCATTGCTTTCAATGGGCAGATGTTTGTCAGCGCTATTGAGGCGCTATTTTCGGACGGAATTCGGGGAAAAAACGCCCGAATTACGTCCGTAAATAGGCCGTGTGAACATACGCTTATAGTAGTTATATTCTTGTATATAGGAGCAGTATTATAGTAGTTATATTCTTGTATATAGGAGCAGTATTATAGTAGTTATATTCTTGTATATAGGGGCAGTATTATAGTAGTTATATTCTTGTATATAGGGGCAGTATTATATTAGTTATATTCTTGTATATAGGGGCAGTATTATAGTAGTTATATTCTTGTATATAGGGGGCAGTATTATAGTAGTTATATTCTTGTATATAGCGGCAGTATTATAGTAGTTATATTCTTGTATATAGGGGCAGTATTATAGTAGTTATATTCTTGTATATATGAGGCAGTATTATAGTAGTTATATTCTTGTATATAGGGGCAGTATTATAGTAGTTATATTCTTGTATATAGGGGCAGTATTATAGTAGTTATATTCTTGTATATAGGAGCAGTATTATAGTAGTTATATTCTTGTATATAGGGGCAGTATTATTGTAGTTATATTCTTGTATATAGGAGCAGTATTATAGTAGTTATATTCTTGTATATAGGAGTAGTATTATAGTAGTCATATTCTTGTCCATAGGAGAGGATAGACGTGTGCTTGTGAGCTCCCTGTTAGGACTATGCATGGCTTCTGACCCAGGTGGAGGGGAGGGGTCCTGGGCTGATGATCCTGGGCTTATGATCCTGGGAAAGCCCAGAGTCTGGAGTTTGGCCTGCAGCATGGAGATGGTGGAGGTGATGATCTGGAAATGGTGGCTGGTGAGTCAACTGAATCTCATGATGTTGGTGAATTGTGCACAAAAATGACAAAGAAAAATATCTTTAAAATGGAAATGCAAGTTTGCAAGTTGAGAACTGAAATTAACCAAGAGACTGATCCAAAGGCAAAGCTGATGAAATGTGAGTGTCTGGATGTTTGCACACGTGAGCTGGTTATATTGAAGGAGAGATTGCAGAAAGAATCATGCACAGTACCCAAAATAAAGAACTGGGCAATTGAGAACAAAAGGGAGACCAGAGCCCAAACTGTGAAGAGAAAAAATATCATTGCAAAAAAAGACACTGACTATAATATTGTGGCACAGGGAAACCCTGGAACATATGAGTGTGCAGTGGCTGGAGGATCACATCTCTCATCATGTGTGGGGTCTGTGCAATCAGCCAACAAAAATGCTGCTAAAGCTGCAGAGAAATGTGTGCCAGCTGACGAGGGGTTAACTGCAGTAGACTCTATGTGCAGTACTGATGAAGTGAATGCGAGTGGCACTCCTGGGAGTGAGCAAGAAAGTGCCTCATGTCCTGATATTATAAGTGAGACGTCGCTCAGCGCGGTGATTGACAGTCTATCTGATGAACCAGCGGCACAGGCTGAGGCGGACATTGCAGACCCTGTTCTGGAGGTTCAGCCGTCCGCAGTGTCAGTGAATGGAGTGCAGGTTACACAGCGATCAGGAGCAGACACAGGAGGATCTGCAGTACAATCAGCTGAGGAGGGGTCCAGTCCTGACCCACCTGCTGACAGACCTCAGTACAGGAGACTGTTCTCCAGCGTCACAAGACCGACTAACCCCACACCTCAGAGGAGGAACGCGGTCAGAATCAGGTACTCAGGACCAGAGGAAAACATTCCTTCCAGACTCTACATTGGGAAAGTTTTGTGGAAGGAGTTTATGAAGTTTAAAGCTTCTGAGGTGTTCGCTCTGATCCACGTTCCCTCCAGCAGGAATTATGACATCAGTTTCAAGCTGCAATATAGTCTAGACTTGTTCTGGAGTATTTATAACGATACAAAGGAGCACGCGATGTGGGAGCATCTACATGTCATCCAGCTGACTAAACCCCAGGTAGTCACCGCCACCGTCCTGTTCCAGTCTGAGGTGGTGGCTCTTGCAGATGTGCAGCACTGGTTGAGCAGATATTGTGAGGTGAAGAGACTGCCAACAAAGATCTATGATGAGGAGGAGATCTGGAATGGAGGATATTCTGTCAAGATCCAGCTGGTTCAGGAGAATGGAGTGACCAGACATCTGCCGCACTCCTTCTACCTGGGCTCGGAGAGAGGCGTATGTTACTACCCTGGTCAACCCCGACTGTGCCATAGATGTGGGGGCAGACACCTGGCATTCAACTGTTCCCGTATTAAGTGCTCACTATGTGGTCAGTTTGGGCATGTGAAGGACGATTGTACAGGATCTGTAACCTGTGCTTAGGACCTGGACATACATTCCGGGAGTGTCCACATGCAGAACATAATAAAGAGGAGACCTTTAAAGAAGCCATGGAGGAAGACCAGGAGGATGTCTCCATATGTGTAGATACGACCCCAGAACCTGGAAGTCCCAGCGAGGATGTGAGCCAAAGTACCAGAGACCCTGCTCCAGGGACGAATGTCCCATCTGTGGATGCTGCACAAGTGTCACCAGCCACTGAAAATAGAGGTCATGCTAAAAGCAAAATATCCAGTCACTCTGTCACCAAAACATCTGCCCAACACCAGTAAGGAACCAGCTGATCCAGCCGCAGTGACCAGTAAGGAACCAGCTGATCCAGCCGCAGCGGCCAGTAAAAAACCAGCTGGGCCAGCCGCAGCGACCAGTAAAAAACCAGCTGATCCAGCCGCAGCGACAAGTATCGATGAGGAGGGATTTCAGACGGTTAAAAGGAGAAGTAAAACAGATAATTCTTCTAGGAAAAAAATCACTGCTGCAAAGAAATCACCGGAGTCTCCAGTGCTGGCGATAACTGGGGGACGTTACTGTGCGCTGGGAGAAGATGACCAGGAAGAAGAAGCAGAGATGGAGCAAGTCTCCTCACGCAACCAAGACGACGAACCTCAGGATGAAGATGCTGACCCCCCAATGTCCACCAAAAGATGGGGTGTTACAGGACATAGTAGTGGAAGAAGGAAAAAAAGTAGGAAAGACATGTAACCAGGATGAGGCTGAAAATCACCTCCATCAATGTGAACAGTGTGAAGAATAGGAGCAGGCGGCGGGCGATATTCCAGCGTCTGTCTGACGACAAAACCAATGTCATCTTTATACAAGAGACTTATCTACAGAGTAATGTCCCTGCTGTGTCCCTGCAGTCACCACATCTAGTGGGACAGTGAAACTCTCAGCTGCTGTATGGAGACTTCTAGCCCGAACTCCGTTTATATCATAGAGGTTCACTATATGTCATAAATGTGGTGACCGTGTCCCATCTGTGGTGTGCGCGATGCTGCCCGGTCACCAATAAAGAAGAACTCTCCTGTAATACTGTCTAGAAAAATATCATGAAAAATAGTTGAAACAATCTATACTGGAGCAATATTCATATATTATGGTTTGTTTAACCCCTTCCCGACATTTGACGTACATGTACGTCATGGAAAGCATTGACTTCCCGCAAAATGCCGTACATGTACGTCAAATGTTTGGCACCGGCTCAGAAACTGAGTCGGTGCCATCATCACCGGATCTCAGCTGTATCTTACAGCTGACATCCGACTGTAACGGCGGGGACCGAAATTAGCTTCGATCCCCGCCATTAACCCCTTAAGTGCAGCGCTCAAACGCGATCGCTGCACTTAAGGTGTTTGCAGCTCATCGGAGCCCCAGCAATGAAATTGCCGGGGTTCCGGTGGCTGCAATGGCAACCGGAGGCCTAATACTGGCCTTCCGGTCTGCCTAGCACCGAAGCCGGTCAAGATCCGCCTGGCGGCGGAGCCTGATCGGCTTCCGTAGCTGCCGGCAAGATGGCGCCGGGTCAGGAGCTGATCCGGCGTCATCAGCGGTGGATGTCAGCTGTACTGTACAGCTGACATCCACCTGTAACGGCAGGAACCGGAGCTAGCTCCGATCCCTGCCATTAACCCCTTCGATGCAGCAATCGAAAGTGATTGCTGCATCGTAGCGGTTACTAGCAGATCGCCAGCCCTGACAGGCAATCGGGACTGGTGACTGCTGTTATGGCAACAGGAGACACAATGGTCTCCTGCTCTGCCATTACGGAAGCCTATTAGGCCCCGCCGGGAGGCGAAGCCTAATCGGCTTGCTGTCAGTGAATGACTGACAGATCTAATACATTGCACTACATAGGTAGTGCAATGTATTAGAAAAAAAAAAATCTGACCGTTGGACCTTCAAGTCCCCTAGTGGGACTTGAAGAAAAGTGTAAAAAAAGTATAAAAAAGTGTAAAAAAAAGTGCAAAAAATAAAAGTTTGAAAACAATAAAAGTTTTAAGTAATCAAATAAAACACAATCCCCCTTTTACTCTTATCAAGTCCTTTATTATTGAAAAATAATAATAAACCATATGTATTTGGTATCGCCACGACCGTAACGACCTGAGGTATCAAAATATTGTATTATTTATTGCACGCGGTGAACAGCGTAAAAAAAAAACGTAAAAAACGTTACCAGAGTTTCTGTTTTTTAGTCACTTTGCCCTACAAATATTAGAATAAAAAGTGATCAAAAAGTCGCACGTATCCAAAAATGGTACCTATAAAAACTATAGCTCGTCCCGCAAAAAACAAGCCCTCATACACCTCCGTCGACAAAAAAATTAAAACGTTATGGTTCTCACAACTTTGCGACAGAAAAAAAATACATTCTTTTTACAAAAGTAATTTTATTGTGAAAAAAGTTGTAAAACATAAAAAAATGCTATAAATTAGGTATCGCCGGAATCGGACTGACCGACAGAATAAAGTTAACATGTAGTTTATAACGCATGGTGAACGCTGTATAAAAAAAACGAAAAAAGCTGTGCCAGAATTGCATTTTTTTGTTTACCTGGCATCCCAAAAAATAGGATAAAAGGTGATCAAAAAGTCACATGTACCCCAAAATGGTACCAATAATAACTACAGCTCATCCCGCAACAAACCAGCCCTCATACCGCTACGTCTATGAAAAATAAAATTAGTTATGGCTCCAATAAGTCAGGAAATAAAAAAATATGCAGTTGTGCCCGAGGGGAACACTTCTTCTGTTTGAAGAGGCGATTTATCAAGGATCTAAAATTAGGGAACCAGGAAAGGGAGGGCCCAAACATATCCGCTGGAAGCGCCGGTGCCCGTATTATACCAGGACAACACTTCCCAGCAAAATTCCTCAAACTACAAAGGTGCAGAGTGTGGACCAAAAGGGGGATAAGAAATTACACCATTTATCAGTGCGACACTGGCCTGTGCGGAAAGGATTGCTTCACAGCGTAACACACATCTATGGATTATTAATTTTTTTTCATACCACCTGACTATGCCCCTTATATACTCCGCCCCGCTTACATGTACCCCCACATTATAAAACACCAGCAATACTCAAACAAATTTAGTACCAAGCAAAATCCGCTCTCCAAAAGCCAAATGGTGCTCCCTCGGCTCTGAACCCTACAGCGTGCCCAAACAGCAGTTTCCTTCAACATATATGGCATCGTCATACCCGGGAGAACCCTTTTAACAATTTTTGGGGTGTGTGTCTCCAGTGGCATAAGCTGGGCATGACATATTTGCCACTGAATGGCATATCTAGGGAAAAATATAAATTTTTAATTTGCACCATCCACAGCACATTCAATTATGGAAAAGACCTGTGGGGTGAAAATGCTCACTACACCCCTTAATAAATGCCTTGAGGGGTGCAGTTTCCATAATGGGGTCACTTCTCAGGGGTTTCTTTTTATTATTTCACATCTGAGCCTCTGCAGTTGTGAACCAATACTTTGTAAATCGCCAAATTAGGCCTCCACTCCGCATGGTACTCTTCACTCCTGAGCCCTGTCATATGTCCAGGCAAAAGATTAGGGCCACATGTAGGGTGTTTCTAAAACCGGGAAACACCGCATAATAATTAGAGGGCTGTCTTGTTATGGTGGCACAAGCCGGGCACCACATATTGGCATATCTATGGAAGAAAATCCCATTTTCACTCTGCAACATCGAGTGAACACTAATTTCTACAAAACACCTGCAGGGTTAAAATGCTTACTACACCCCTTGGTAAATGCATTGAGGGGTGTCGTTTCCAAAATGGGGTCACTTCTGGGGGGTTTCCACTGTTTTGGGCCCACAGGCGCCCAGAAACCAATCCAGCAACATCTGCACTCCAAATGGCGGTCCTTTCCTTCTGAGCCCTGCCGTTTTCCCAAACAGCAGTTTATGACCACATATGGGGTATTGCCGTACTCGGGAGAAATTGCTTTACAAATTTTGGGTTCTTTTTTTCCTTTATTTGTTGAGAAAATGAAAAAATTTGCTCTAAAGCTACGTCTTATTGAAGAAAATGGACTGTTTTTATTTTCACTGCCTAATTCTAATAAATTCTATGAAACGTCTGTTGGGTCAAAATGCTTACTACACCCCTAGATGAATTCCTCAAGAGGTGTAGTTTCCTAAATGGAGTCCCTTTTTGGGCGTTTTCATTGTTTTGTCCCCTCAGGGGCTTTGCAAATGTGACATGGCCTCCGCAAACCATTCCTGCTAAATGTGATCTCAAAAAGCCAAATGGCGCTCTTTCCCTTCTAAGCCCTGCCGTGTGTCCAAACAACAGTTTATTACCACATGTGGGATATTTTTTTACTCGGGAGAAATTGCTTTACAAATTTTATGGTGCTTTTTCTCCTTCAGTCCTTCTGGAAATGAGAAAAAATTAGCTAAACCTAGATTTTTTTGGAAAAAATGTAGATTATTATTTTAAGGGCCTACTTCCAATATTTTCTGCAAAAAAACTGTGGGGTCAAATCGCTCACTATACCCCTAGATAATTTCCTCAATGGGTGTAGTCTCCAAAATGGGGTCACTTGTGGGGGGTTTCCACTGTTTTGTCCCCTCAGGGGCTTCGTAAATGTGACATGGCCTCCGCAAACCATTCCTGCTAAATGTGGACTCCAAAAGCCAAATGGCGCTCTTTCCCTTCTAAGCCCTGCCGTGTGTCCAAACAACCGTTTATTACCACATGTGGGATATTTTTTTACTCGGGAGAAATTGCTTTACAAATTTTACGGTGCTTTTTCTCCTTCAGTCCTTGTGGAAATGAGAATAAATTAGCTAAACCTACATTTTCTTTGAAAAAATTTAGATTATCATTTTCACAGCCTACTTCCAATAATTTATGCAAAAAACCTGTGGGGTCAAAACGCTCACTATACCCCTAGATAATTTCCTCAATGGGTGTAGTTTCCGAAATGGGGTCACTTGTGGGGGGTTTCCACTGTTTTGTCCCCTCAGGGGCTTTGTAAATGTGACATCGCCTCTCAAACCATTCCTGCTAAATTTGAGCTCCAAAAGCCAAACGGCGCTCTTTCCCTTCTAAACCCTGCCGTGTGTCCAAATATCCATTTATTACCACATGTGGGGTAGTGTTTTACTCGGGAGAAATTGCTTTACAAATTTTGCGATGCTTTTTCTCCTTTAGTCCTTGTGGAAATGAGAAAAAAAATCGCTAAACCTACATTTTCTTTGAAGAAATGTTGATTTTAATTTTCACGGCCTACTTCCAATAATTTCTGTAAAAAACCTGTGCGGTCAAAATGCTCACTACACCCCTGGATAATTTCCTTGAGGTGTGTAGTTTCCCAGATGGGGTCACTTTTGGGGGATTTTGACTGTTTTGGCACCGCAAGAGCCCTTCAAACCTGACATGGTGCCTAAAATATATTCTAACAAAAATAAGGCCCCAAAATCCACTAGGTTTTCCTTTGCTTCTGAGGCCGGTGCTTCAGTCCAGTAGCACGCTACGGCCACATGTGGGATATTTCCTAAAACTGCAGAAACTGGGCAACAAATATTGAGTTGCATTTCTCTGGTAAAACCTTCTGTGTTATAAAAAAAATTTGTATTAAAAATTTATTTCTGCAAAAAAATATGAAATTTGTACATTTCACCTCTACTTTGCTTTAATTCCTGTGAAATGTGTAAAGGGTTAAGACATTTTCTAAATGCTGTTTTGAATACTTTGAGGGGTGAAGTTTTTAAAATGGGGTGAATTTTTGGGGGTTTCTAATATATAAGGCCCTCAAAACCACTTCACAACTGAACTGGCCCCTGTAAAAATAGCCTTTTGAAATTTTCTTGAAAATGTGAGAAATTGCTGCTAAAGTTCTAAGCCTTGTGAGGTCATAGAAAAATAAAAGGATGTTCAAAAAATGATGCCAATCTAAAGTAGACATATGGGGGATGTTAATTAGCAACAATTTTGTGTGGTATTACTGCCTGTCTTACAAGCAGATACATTTAAATTGAGAAAAATGCTAATTTTTGCAATTTTTCACTATATTTTCGTGTTTTTCACAATTAAATACTGAATGTATCGACCAAATTTTACCACTATCTTAAAGTCCAATGTGTCACGAGAAAACAATCTCAGAATCGCCCGGATAGGTGAAAGCATTTCAACGTTATTACCACATAAAGTGAAACATGTCAGATTTTAAAAATGAGGCTCTGTCAGGAAGGTCAAAAGTGGCTAAAGAGGGAAGGGGTTAATGATTGTGATGTTATTAAGAGACAAATGTTTATTTTCATTATCTGTTATGAGTGTATTGCAAAGGTATTGTAATAATTTGTTGCAAGCTTTCAAATAAAAAAGATAATTATAGTAGTTATATTCTTGTACATAGGGGGCAGTATTATAGTAGTTATATTCTTGTATATAGGGGGCAGTATTATAGTAGTTATATTCTTATATATAGGCGCAGTATTATAGTAGTTATATTCTTGTATATAGGAGCAGTATTATAGTAGTTATATTCTTGTATATAGGAGCAGTATTATAGTAGTTATATTCTTGTATATAGGGGCAGTATTATAGTAGTTATATTCTTGTATATAGGAGCAGTATTATAGTAGTTATATTCTTGTATATAGGGGGCAGTATTATAGTAGTTATATTCTTGTATATAGGAGCAGTATTCTAGTAGATATATTCTTGTATATAGGGAGCAGTATTATAGTAGTTATATTCTTGTATATAGGGGGCAGTATTATAGTAGTTATATTCTTGTATATAGGGGGCAGTATTATAGTAGTTATATTCTTGTATATAGGAGCAGTATTATAGTAGTTATATTCTTGTATATAGGAGCAGTATTATAGTAGTTATATTCTTGTATATAGGGAGCAGTATTATAGTAGTTATATTCTTGTATATAGGAGCAGTATTATAGTAGTTATATTCTTGTATATAGGGGGCAGTATTATAGTAGATATATTCTTGTATATAGGAGCAGTATTCTAGTAGTTATATTCTTGTACATAGGGGCAGTATTATAGTAGTTATATTCTTGTATATAGGGAGAAGTATTATAGTAGTTATATTCTTGTATATAGGGGGCAGTATTATAGTAGTTATATTCTTGTATATAGGGGGCAGTATTATAGTAGTTATATTCTTGTATATAGGAGCAGTATTATAATAGTTATATTCTTGTATATAGGAGCAGTATTATAGTAGATATATTCTTGTATATAGGGAGCAGTATTATAGTAGATATATTCTTGTATATAGGGAGCAGTATTATAGTAGTTATATTCTTGTATATAGGGGGCAGTATTATAGTAGTTATAGTCTTGTACATAGGGGCAGTATTATAGTAGTTATATTCTTGTATATAGGGGCAGTATTATAGTAGTTATATTCTTGTATATAGGAGGCAGTATTATAGTAGTTATATTCTTGTATATAGGAGGCAGTATTATAGTAGTTATATTCTTGTATATAGGAGGCAGTATTATAGTAGTTATATTCTTCTATATAAGGGGCAGTATTATAGTAGTTATATTCTTGTATATAGGAGCAGTATTATAGTAGTTATATTCTTGTATATAGGGGGCAGTATTATAGTAGTTATATTCTTGTATATAGGAGCAGTATTATAGTAGTTATATTCTTGTATATAGGGGCAGTATTATAGTAGTTATATTCTTGTATATAGGAGCAGTATTATAGTAGTTATATTCTTGTATATAGGGGGCAGTATTCTAGTAGATATATTCTTGTATATAGGGAGCAGTATTATAGTAGTTATATTCTTGTATATAGGGGGCAGTATTATAGTAGTTATATTCTTGTATATAGGGGGCAGTATTATAGTAGTTATATTCTTGTATATAGGAGCAGTATTATAATAGTTATATTCTTGTATATAGGAGCAGTATTATAGTAGATATATTCTTGTATATAGGGAGCAGTATTATAGTAGATATATTCTTGTATATAGGAGCAGTATTATAATAGTTATTTTGTTGTATATAGGGGGCAGTATTATAGTAGTTATAGTCTTGTACATAGGGGCAGTATTATAGTAGTTATATTCTTGTATATAGGGGCAGTATTATAGTAGTTATATTCTTGTATATAGGAGGCAGTATTATAGTAGTTATATTCTTGTATATAGGGGGCAGTATTATAGTAGTTATATTCTTGTATATAGGGGGCAGTATTATAGTAGTTATATTCTTGTATATAGGGGGCAGTATTATAGTAGTTATATTCTGTATATAGGAGGCAGTATTATAGTAGTTATATTCTTGTATATAGGAGCAGTATTATAGTAGTTATATTCTTGTATATAGGGGGCAGTATTATAGTAGTTATATTCTGTATATAGGAGGCAGTATTATAGTAGTTATATTCTTGTATATAGGAGCAGTATTATAGTAGTTATATTCTTGTATATAGGAGGCAGTATTATAGTAGTTATATTCTTGTATATAGGGGCAGTATTATATTAGTTATATTCTTGTATATAGGAGGCAGTATTATAGTAGTTATATTCTTGTATATAGGGGGCAGTATTATAGTAGTTATATTCTGTATATAGGAGGCAGTATTATAGTAGTTATATTCTTGTATATAGGAGCAGTATTATAGTAGTTATATTCTTGTATATAGGGGGCAGTATTAGAGTAGTTATATTCTTGTATATAGGAGCAGTATTATAGTAGTTATATTGTTGTATATAGGAGGCAGTATTAGGGCAGATTCACACGAACGTTGCGTTTTTGCGCGCGCAAACAACGCAGCGTTTTGCGAGCGCAAAAACCATTTGACAGCTGCGTGTGTCATGCGTGTCTGATGCGCGGCTGCGTGATTTTCGCACAGCCGGCATCATAGAGATGAGGCTTGTCGACGCCCGTCACTGTCCAAGGTGCTGAAAGAGCTAAATCTTTCAGCACCCTCGACAGTGAATGCCGAACACAACAGCGAAAAACCTGTAAAAAAAAAGATAAAGTTCCTACTTACCGAGAACTTCCCGGCCGTTGCCTTGGTGACGCGTCCTTGGTGACGCGCCTCTCTTGACATCGGGCCCCACCTCCCTGGATGACACGGCAGTCCAAGTGACCGCTGCAGCCTGTGATTGGCTGTAGCCTGTGCTTGGCCTGTGATTGGCTGGAGCTGTCACTTGAACTGAAGTGTCATCCCGGGAGGTCGGACTGCAGGAAGGAGACAGGAGTTATCGGTAAGTTAGAACTTCGGTTTTTTTTACAGGTTCATGTATTTTGGGATCGCAAGTCACTGTCCATGGTGCTGAAACAGTTTAACTCTTTCAGCACCATGCACAGTAAATGTCTCCCGACGTCGCGGACCGGAAATTTTTTGGCCGGGTTAGGCCAAAACGAGTTTGGCCGAACCCGGTGAAGTTAGCTTCGGTTGTCGGGGTTCGCTCCTCGCAAAGACACTCCGTTTGGATGCTTGGAAACAGAAAAGCACGTGGTGCTTTTCTGTTTCCATTCATCCTTTTGACAGCTCGTGCGCTGTTCGCACGGAAGTGCTTCCGTGCGACCTGCCTGGTTTTCACGCATCCATTGACTTCAATGGGTGCGTGATGCGTGAAATACGCAGAGTTATTGAACCTGTCGCGTATTTTGCGCAGCGAACAAACGCTGCGCAAAATACACGGACTGTGTGTACTGCCCCATAGACTTCTATAGGGCATTGCGTGCCGCGCGAAAACCACGCGCCCTAAAAGCTGCCAAATCACGCTCGTGTGAATCCCCCCTTATAGTAGTTATATTCTTGTATATAGGGGGCAGTATTATAGTAGTTATATTCTTGTATATAGGGGGCAGTATTATAGTAGTTATATTCTTGTATATAGGAGCAGTATTATAATAGTTATATTCTTGTATATAGTAGCAGTATTATAATAGTTATATTCTTGTATATAGGGGGCAGTATTATAGTAGTTATATTCTTGTATATAGGAGGCAGTATTATAGTAGTTATATTATTGTATATAGGGGGCAGTATTATAGTAGTTATATTCTTGTATATAGGGGCAGTATTATAGTAGTTATATTCTTGTATATAGGAGGCAGTATTATAGTAGTTATATTCTTGTATATAGGGGGCAGTATTATAGCAGTTATATTCTTGTATATAGGGAGCAGTATTATAGTAGTTATATTCTTGTATATAGGAGGCAGTATTATAGTAGTTATATTCTTGTATATAGGGAGCAGTATTATAGTAGTTATATTCTTGTATATAGGGGCAGTATTATAGTAGTTATATTCTTGTATATAGGGGGCAGTATTATAGTAGTTATATTCTTGTATATAGGAGCAGTATTATAGTAGTTATATTCTTGTATATAGGAGGCAGTATTATAGTAGTTATATTCTTGTATATAGGGGCAGTATTATAGTAGTTATATTCTTGTATATAGGGGCAGTATTATAGTAGTTATATTCTTGTATATAGGGGCAGTATTATAGTAGTTATATTCTTGTATACAGGGAGCAGTATTATAGTAGTTATATTCTTGTATATAGGAGCAGTATTATAGTAGTTATATTCTTGTATATAGGGGGCAGTATTATAGTAGTTATATTCTTGTATATAGGAGCAGTATTATAGTAGTTCTATTCTTGTACATAGGGGGCGGTATTATAGTAGTTATATTCTTGTATATAGGGGGCAATATTATAGTAGTTATATTCTTGTATATAGGGGCAGTATTATAGTAGTTATATTCTTGTATATAGGGGGCAGTATTATAGTAGTTATATTCTTGTATATGGGGGCAGTATTATAGTAGTTATATTCTTGTATATAGGGGGCAGTATTATAGTAGTTATATTCTTTTATATAGGGGGCAGTATTATAGTAGTTATATTCTTGTATATAGGGGGCAGTATTATAGTAGTTATATTCTTGTATATAGGAGCAGTATTATAGTAGTTATATTCTTGTATATAGGGGGCAGTATTATAGTAGTTATATTCTTGTATATAGGGAGCAGTATTATAGTAGTTATATTCTTGTATATAGGGGGCAGTATTATAGTAGTTATATTCTTGTATATGGAGGCAGTATTATAGTAGTTATATTCTTGTATATAGGGGCAGTATTATAGTAGTTATATTCTTGTATATAGGGGGCAGTATTATAGTAGTTATATTCTTGTATATAGGGAGCAGTATTATAGTAGTTATATTCTTGTATATAGGGGGCAGTATTATAGTAGTTATATTCTTGTATATGGGGGCAGTATTATAGTAGTTATATTCTTGTATATAGGGGCAGTATTATAGTAGTTATATTCTTGTATATAGGGGGCAGTATTATAGTAGTTATATTCTTGTATATAGGAGCAGTATTATAGTAGTTATATTCTTGTATGTAGGTGGCAGTATTATATTAGTTATATTCTTGTATATAGGGGACAGTATTATAGTAGATATATTCTTGTATATAGGGGACAGTATTATAGTAGTTATATTCTTGTATATAGGAGCAGTATTATAGTAGTTATATTCTTGTATATAGGAGCAGTATTATAGTAGTTATATTCTTGTATATAGGGGCAGTATTATAGTAGTTATATTCTTGTATATAGGGAGCAGTATTATAGTAGTTATATTCTTGTATATAGGGGGCAGTATTATAGTAGATATATTCTTGTATATAAGGGCAGTATTATAGTAGTTATATTCCTGTATATAGGGGCAGTATTATAGTAGTTATATTCTTGTATATAGGGGGCAGTATTATAGTAGTTATATTCTTGTATATAGGAGCAGTATTATAGTAGTTATATTCTTTTGAATATGGGAAGTATTATAGTTGTTTGAGTTGGTATAATAAAAACATTCAGTTTAGCTTATAATGGCAATGGCTGATCAGGCATGAAAAGTGACAACCAAAATATGTTTTCAGTTGTCGCTTCCCTTCCCCCGCTTTTCTTGGCAGCTCATACAATGAATGGAGTAAGAAAAAGAAAATGAAAATAAACAATACTTTGCTTTATCCTGAGGCATGATGGAAGACCATGATAGGGGACTTGTCCTTCATACACTCCCTTGTTACAACAAATTAACTTATCTCTTGTATCTTCATCTCATAATGAGGCATTCAATATCACTTGTCTGTCACTTTAAGGTCACCTGGGCAATGTCATCCTCCGTCACCATGACATGAACGTCAGTGTATAACTCTCATATCTGTCACATCAAAACTTGTTGGCCATTAAAACATTACATGCGTTTCTCTGACAAAGGAATAGCTTTGAAATCACAGAGGGAATAGTGTTACCCATTCACTTTCAAGTTCTGCTTCTTCCAAACCGTACGGTTTACTTGTCAGGAAATCTCGCTGTTCTAAATGCCACCTGACATTGCCTTTGATTCATAAAGCGTTCACTTACCACATTCCCTTTGCCTCACGAATAAAGAAAACATAAAAATATTAATAATAATAATTATGCAGTTCATGGCAACCAGGCCACTGGGGGGCAGTGTTCCATTGTAATAAATGGCTAATTTCCTGTACAAGGGAATATCTTCTTTAGTTTACTTGTATAAATGGATTAATATATGTAGATATGACAGATTCCCTGGATTCCTCATACTTGGTAATGAAACTGAACCCCATTGCCTCTGGTGGGTCTCTGACTCCTGCATTTCCATAGCGAGCCACAGATTATGAATGAGCAGCCATGTCTTCATTGACCTATTAGGGTTCCCTGAGCTATGACATTGCATTTGCCAACATTAGAATTTATTTCTAGGGACACTTTAATAGGGCGTGGCCTGCAGGGCGTGGCTAACCGTGGTGCAGTGTTTTTCGGAGAATGGTTTACCATAGGGAGGGGTTTGTCAGAATATACAGTATAAAGGGGGGGGGGATTGCACGCAGCGGTGATCTCAGAGTTAAAGAAACAATTTTTATATAAAGCTTGGATAACCCCTGTAATCTAGACCAGACCCTTCAATTAATTTAGACCCCAGACCAAACCCCATCATTTATAACCCAGACCAGAACACCATAATTCATAATCTGGAGCAGACTCCATAATTCAGTCCCCAGACCGGACCCCTCAATTAATTATGACCCCAGACCATACCCCATAATTCAGTCCCAAGACCAGACCCCATAATTCATAATCCGGACCAGACCCCATAATTCAGTCTCCAGACCAGACCTCATAGATCAGACCCAAGACCAGACCCCATAATTCATAACCCGGACCAGACCCCATAATTCATAACCCGGACCAGACCCCATAATTCATAACCCGGACCAGACCCCATAATTCAGTCTCCAGACCAGACCTCATAAATCAGACCCAAGACCAGACCCCATAATGCATAACCCAGAACAGACCCCATAATTCAGTCTCCAGACCAGACCCTATAATTCAGACTCCAGATTAGCTCTATAATTTATTCCCCAGACCAGACCCCATAACTCAAACCCTAAACCAGACCCCATAATTCAGCCCCCAGACTAGACCTCATAATTTAGACCCTAGACCAGACTCCCCAGACGATACCGCTATTGCATCCTACCCCCCAAAAAACCGCTCCTGCATTTCTGGGATGGAGCCAGAGACAAATGCTCGTATTGCCCTTAAAAAATAGGGACAATCCCAGCAAATTCAGGACTGTTGGCTGGCAACTGTGGAAGTGCATGAGTTATAGTCCTATTAGAGTAGGGGGTCCTGCCAAATATCAGATGTCCATGTCAGAAAGTATTGAAATTTTTCATTCTTTTGTCATTTGTACCTCTATCTGGTAAAGCTGGGTGACAAGCAATATTGCCACCACTACAGCTCCCATGGGGCTGGATACTCAACTTTTCCAGCATCCTGAATGGCATTTCTGCCAAGTTATGCAGTGAATTCCATATTACTGCATAAGAAGGAAAAATGTGTAATTCAGGGGTCTGGGAAAGCTGGATAATGATAACTATAGCAGGGTGAACAACTAGAATTCTGAAAGAAAAATCCGTCCAGTTATGCAATGATATAACCCCTACTCTCCTATCACTACAATACCCAACAAAATCACCGAAATCATAAAAAGAAAAAACTTCTACCTATAACTTCCCGGCCGCTCCCCCTATAGTGCCGCAGGAATACAATGGACACCTAAGGGAGAATCACGGTGTCATGCTCCGCCCCCTCTGGCCCTGCACTAGGCCTAACACAGTGGATCAGTTTTGCCTGGTGTGTTCCTTTTAAGAGATAAAAATGGCGTCACTGTGTAAAAGTGACAGATGTTTAATCTTACAGTAAATCTGAGAATAATGTCGCCTCAGTAACGGTTACGGGACTTGTATTTTAATCAAAGCCGTCGTCTATTGATCCGTCAGTCAGTCTATCCGTCATATCGCACTCAGCTCCTCGCTGTAAACGGAAACAAGATACAAATGAAGCGACTTCGCCAGACTTGGACGCGTCTCAGCAGGAGCGGGATGGCAATACGTCTCTTTCTGTGTCTCCCCGGAGAAAATGGAACTTCAAATCGATGTCACTAATGGATATGAAAGTCCAAATATGTCATTAAGAGATACGTAATTAAAAATTAATGCAATTATACGTGATGCCAAATATAGCAGATAATCATCCGGAAGAGAGTCTGTCGGGGGGGTCATGAATAGTATTAACTCTATCAGCGCCGATCCCATCTATGCCCCATCGAGATACTTGTTATATCAGGTAATAATGCCGTTATGTACAGGGTGCTGCGCCCTTATTGGACCCAAAGTGGTTTATAAGCTTAGAAAAAGAAAGTTGCCTTTTTTTATGGAAACAGCGCCACTCTTATTTGCAGGCTGGATTTGGTATTGCAGCATTGAAGTGAATAGGGCTGAGCCTTCCATCATTTATATGTATTATTATCCTCCTATCATCTATATATATTATTATCCTCCTATCATCTATATATATTATTATCCTCCTATCATCTATATATATTATTATCCTCCTATCATCTATATATATTATTATCCTCCTATCATCTATATATATTATTATCCTCCTATCATCTATATATTATTATCCTCCTATCATCTATATATATTATTATCCTCCTATCATCTATATATATTATTATCCTCCTATCATCTATATACATTATTATCCTCCTATCATCTATATATATTATTATCCTCCTATCATCTATATATATTATTATCCTCCTATCATCTATATATATTATTATCCTCCTATCATCTATATATATTATTATCCTCCTATCATCTATATATATTATTATCCTCCTATCATCTATATATATTATTATCCTCCTATCATCTATGTATATTATTATCCTCCTATCATCTATATATATTATTATCCTCCTATCATCTATATATATTATTATCCTCCTATCATCTATATATATTATTATCCTCCTATCATCTATATATATTATTATCCTCCTATCATCTATATATATTATTATCCTCCTGTCATCTATATATATTATTATCCTCCTATCATCTATATATATTATTATCCTCCTATCATCTATATATATTATTATCCTCCTATCATCTATATATATTATTATCCTCCTATCATCTATATATATTATTATCCTCCTATCATCTATATATATTATTATCCTCCTATCATCTATATATATATATTATTATCCTCCTATCATCTATATATATTATTATCCTCCTATCATCTATATATATTATTATCCTCCTATCATCTATATATATTATTATCCTCCTATCATCTATATATATTATTATCCTCCTATCATCTATATATATTATTATCCTCCTATCATCTATATATATTATTATCCTCCTGTCATCTATATATATTATTATCCTCCTATCATCTATATATATTATTATCCTCCTATCATCTATATATATTATTAGCCTCCTATCATCTATATATATATTATTATCCTCCTATCATCTATATATATTATTATCCTCCTATCATCTATATATATTATTATCCTCCTATCATCTATATATATATTATTATCCTCCTATCATCTATATATATTATTATCCTCCTATCATCTATATATATTATTATCCTCCTATCATCTATATATATTATTATCCTCCTATCATCTATATATATATTATTATCCTCCTATCATCTATATATATATTATTATCCTCCTATCATCTATGTATATTATTATCCTCCTATCATCTATGTATATTATTATCCTCCTATCATCTATATATATTATTATCCTCCTATCATCTATATATATATTATTATCCTCCTATCATCTATATATATTATTATCCTCCTATCATCTATATATATATTATTATCCTCCTATCATCTATGTATATTATTATCCTCCTATCATCTATGTATATTATTATCCTCCTATCATCTATATATATTATTATCCTCCTATCATCTATATATATATTATTATCCTCCTATCATCTATATATATTATTATCCTCCTATCATCTATATATATATTATTATCCTCCTATCATCTATATATATATTATTATCCTCCTATCATCTATGTATATTATTATCCTCCTATCATCTATGTATATTATTATCCTCCTATCATCTATATATATTATTATCCTCCTATCATCTATATATATATTATTATCCTCCTATCATCTATATATATTATTATCCTCCTATCATCTATATATATTATTATCCTCCTATCATCTATGTATATTATTATCCTCCTATCATCTATATATATTATTATCCTCCTATCATCTATATATATTATTATCCTCCTATCATCTATATATATTATTATCCTCCTATCATCTATATATATTATTATCCTCCTATCATCTATATATATTATTATCCTCCTATCATCTATATATTATTATCCTCCTATCATCTATATATATTATTATCCTCCTATCATCTATATATATTATTATCCTCCTATCATCTATATATATTATTATCCTCCTATCATCTATATATATTATTATCCTCCTATCATCTATATATATTATTATCCTCCTATCATCTATATATATTATTATCCTCCTATCATCTATATACATTATTATCCTCCTATCATCTATATATATTATTATCCTCCTATCATCTATATATTATTATCCTCCTATCATCTATATATATTATTATCCTCCTATCATCTATATATTATTATCCTCCTATCATCTATATATATTATTATCCTCCTATCATCTATATATATTATTATCCTCCTATCATCTATATATATTATTATCCTCCTATCATCTATATATATTATTATCCTCCTATCATCTATATACATTATTATCCTCCTATCATCTATATATATTATTATCCTCCTATCATCTATATATATTATTATCCTCCTATCATCTATATATATTATTATCCTCCTATCATCTATATATATTATTATCCTCCTATCATCTATATATATTATTATCCTCCTATCATCTATATATATTATTATCCTCCTATCATCTATGTATATTATTATCCTCCTATCATCTATATATATTATTATCCTCCTATCATCTATATATATTATTATCCTCCTATCATCTATATATATTATTATCCTCCTATCATCTATATATATTATTATCCTCCTATCATCTATATATATTATTATCCTCCTGTCATCTATATATATTATTATCCTCCTATCATCTATATATATTATTATCCTCCTATCATCTATATATATTATTATCCTCCTATCATCTATATATATTATTATCCTCCTATCATCTATATATATTATTATCCTCCTATCATCTATATGTATTATTATCCTCCTATCATCTATATGTATTATTATCCTCCTATCATCTATATATATTATTATCCTCCTATCATCTATATATATTATTATCCTCCTATCATCTATATATATTATTATCCTCCTATCATCTATATATATTATTATCCTCTTATCATCTATATATATTATTATCCTCCTATCATCTATATATATTATTATCCTCCTATCATCTATATATATTATTATCCTCCTATCATCTATATATATATATTATTATCCTCCTATCATCTATATATATTATTATCCTCCTATCATCTATATATATTATTATCCTCCTATCATCTATATATATATTATTATCCTCCTATCATCTATATATATATTATTATCCTCCTATCATCTATATATATATTATTATCCTCCTATCATCTATATATATTATTATCCTCCTATCATCTATATATATTATTATCCTCCTATCATCTATATATATTATTATCCTCCTATCATCTATATATATTATTATCCTCCTATCATCTATATATATTATTATCCTCCTATCATCTATATATATTATTATCCTCCTATCATCTATATATATATATTATTATCCTCCTATCATCTATATATATTATTATCCTCCTATCATCTATATATATTATTATCCTCCTATCATCTATATATATTATTATCCTCCTATCATCTATATATATTATTATTCTCCTATCATCTATATATATTATTATCCTCCTATCATCTATATATATATTATTATCCTCCTATCATCTATATACATTATTATCCTCCTATCATCTATATATATTATTAGCCTCCTATCATCTATATATATTATTAGCCTCCTATCATCTATATATATTATTAGCCTCCTATCATCTATATATATTATTATCCTCCTATCATCTATATATATTATTATCCTCCTATCATCTATGTATATTATTATCCTCCTATCATCTATATATATTATTATCCTCCTATCATCTATATATATATTATTATCCTCCTATCATCTATATATATTATTATCCTCCTATCATCTATATATATTATTATCCTCCTATCATCTATGTATATTATTATCCTCCTATCATCTATATATATTATTATCCTCCTATCATCTATATATATATATTATTATCCTCCTATCATCTATATATATTATTACCCTCCTGTCATCTATATATATTATTATCCTCCTATCATCTATATATATTATTATCCTCCTATCATCTATATATATTATTACCCTCCTATCATCTATATATATTATTATCCTCCTATCATCTATATATATTATTATCCTCCTATCATCTATATATATTATTAGCCTCCTATCATCTATATATATTATTATCCTCCTATCATCTATATATATATATTATTATCCTCCTATCATCTATGTATATTATTATCCTCCTATCATCTATATATATTATTATCCTCCTATCATCTATATATATTATTATCCTCCTATCATCTATATATATATTATTATCCTCCTATCATCTATATATATTATTATCCTCCTATCATCTATATATATTATTATCCTCCTATCATCTATATATATATTATTATCCTCCTATCATCTATATATATTATTATCCTCCTATCATCTATATATATTATTATCCTCCTATCATCTATATATATTATTATCCTCCTATCATCTATATATATATTATTATCCTCCTATCATCTATATATATTATTATCCTCCTATCATCTATATATTATTATTATCCTCCTATCATCTATATATATTATTATCCTCCTATCATCTATATATATTATTATCCTCCTATCATCTATATATATTATTATCCTCCTATCATCTATATATATATATTATTATCCTCCTATCATCTATGTATATTATTATCCTCCTATCATCTATATATATTATTATCCTCCTATCATCTATATATATTATTATCCTCCTATCATCTATATATATTATTAGCCTCCTATCATCTATATATATTATTATCCTCCTATCATCTATATATATATATTATTATCCTCCTATCATCTATATATATTATTACCCTCCTATCATCTATATATATTATTATCCTCCTATCATCTATATATATTATTAGCCTCCTATCATCTATATATATTATTATCCTCCTATCATCTATATATATATTATTATCCTCCTATCATCTATATATATTATTATCCTCCTATCATCTATATATATTATTATCCTCCTATCATCTATATATATTATTATCCTCCTATCATCTATATATATATATTATTATCCTCCTATCATCTATATATATTATTACCCTCCTATCATCTATATATATTATTATCCTCCTATCATCTATATATATTATTAGCCTCCTATCATCTATATATATTATTATCCTCCTATCATCTATATATATTATTATCCTCCTATCATCTATATATATTATTACCCTCCTATTATCTATATATATTATTACCCTCCTATCATCTATATATATTATTATCCTCCTATCATCTATGTATATTATTATCCTCCTATCATCTATATGTATTATTATCCTCCTATCATCTATATATATATTATTATCCTCCTATCATCTATATATATTATTATCCTCCTATCATCTATATATTATTATTATCCTCCTATCATCTATATATATTATTATCCTCCTATCATCTATATATATTATTATCCTCCTGTCATCTATATATATTATTATCCTCCTGTCATCTATATATATTATTATCCTCCTATCATCTATATATATTATTATCCTCCTGTCATCTATATATATTATTATCCTCCTGTCATCTATATATATTATTATCCTCCTGTCATCTATATATATTATTATCCTCCTATCATCTATATATATTATTAGCCTCCTATCATCTATATATATTATTATCCTCCTATCATCTATATATATTATTATCCTCCTATCATCTATATATATTATTATCCTCCTATCATCTATATATATTATTATCCTCCTATCATCTATATATATATATTATTATCCTCCTATCATCTATATATATATATTATTATCCTCCTATCATCTATATATATTATTATCCTCCTATCATCTATATATATTATTAGCCTCCTATCATCTATATATATTATTATCCTCCTATCATCTATATATATATATTATTATCCTCCTATCATCTATATATATTATTACCCTCCTATCATCTATATATATTATTATCCTCCTATCATCTATATATATTATTATCCTCCTATCATCTATATATATTATTACCCTCCTATCATCTATATATATTATTATCCTCCTATCATCTATATATATTATTACCCTCCTATCATCTATATATATATTATTATCCTCCTATCATCTATATATATTATTACCCTCCTATCATCTATATATATTATTATCCTCCTATCATCTATATATATTATTATCCTCCTATCATCTATATATATTATTATTCTCCTATCATCTATATATATATTATTATCCTCCTATCATCTATATATATTATTATCCTCCTATCATCTATATATATATATTATTATCCTCCTATCATCTATATATATTATTACCCTCCTATCATCTATATATATTATTATCCTCCTATCATCTATATATATTATTACCCTCCTATCATCTATATATATATTATTATCCTCCTATCATCTATATATATTATTACCCTCCTATCATCTATATATATTATTATCCTCCTATCATCTATATATATTATTATCCTCCTATCATCTATATATATTATTATCCTCCTATCATCTATATATATTATTATCCTCCTATCATCTATATATATTATTATCCTCCTATCATCTATATATATTATTAGCCTCCTATCATCTATATATATTATTATCCTCCTATCATCTATATATATATATTATTATCCTCCTATCATCTATATATATTATTACCCTCCTATCATCTATATATATTATTATCCTCCTATCATCTATATATATTATTATCCTCCTATCATCTATATATTATTATTATCCTCCTATCATCTATATATATTATTATCCTCCTATCATCTATATATATTATTACCCTCCTATCATCTATATATATTATTATCCTCCTATCATCTATATATATTATTATCCTCCTATCATCTATATATATATTATTATCCTCCTATCATCTATATACATTATTATCCTCCTATCATCTATGTATATTATTATCCTCCTATCATCTATATATATATTATTATCCTCCTATCATCTATATATATTATTATCCTCCTATCATCTATATATATTATTATCCTCCTATCATCTATATATATTATTATCCTCCTATCATCTATATATATTATTATCCTCCTATCATCTATATATATTATTATCCTCCTATCATCTATATATATTATTATCCTCCTATCATCTATATATATTATTATCCTCCTATCATCTATATATATTATTAGCCTCCTATCATCTATATATATTATTATCCTCCTATCATCTATATATATTATTAGCCTCCTATCATCTATATATATATTATTATCCTCCTATCATCTATATATATTATTAGCCTCCTGTTATTAAATATCTTATGAACCTCCTATGATTTCTATATATTATCCTTTCTGATGGTGTCGAAAAACGACATCCCACAGAATACAGTAGTGTGCTGTATCTGTCAGCAGAGACAAAATTCTTAATTCAGCTTTGGATGTGACTGGAGTATAAGACACAGCAGTGTTTGGATAGTTCCTTGGTATAACCTGTGAAATGATGGTCAAAAGTGGATCCGGACCTTAACACGATATCAGCAGCGACACAATTGAGCTCCATATCTGCGTCGCAATCGTCCCTGATCATCGCTATTTTAATAAGGTACGCGTCTCGGCGGATGATAATTGAATTCGCTGGGAATGAGACTGATTTGTATAACATTACATGGAAAGTGATTAAGAGGAAATATTAATTTTCTTTGCAGAGAAGCAGCGTGTGCCGCGGTAATCACAGCATCAAATCGAAATAATAAAAAGACTTCATTAAAAAAAAAAAAAAACGCATTTTCTGCAGCGCGGGTCCCGCGAGGGATCAGCGGAAAATAGATTGTATTAAGATAAAATAGATCTCGGTGCAGGAGGATAATAATGACAGCCATTGTTTGGTAAATCACATCAGGAAGCCACAAAAGCAGCGCCGTACGTGAGGCAACATGTTCTGAAATGATATCGCCCCGGAGTGCGACATCTGAGAGGAGCGAAAACACGCACAGCGGTGCCTCACTCCGCCTGAAACGCCACAACGGCAAAAAACAGCTAAACTGCTGCTGAGAAAAACAATGGAAATAACAAGACCTCACGGGGTTAATGTGAGCCGCAGCAAAACACGCTTCATTTAAACGCATTGATCGCGCAATTTTAGAGCGGTCAGTGGAGAATATTTCCCCATAAAATCAGATCCTCAATAAAAAGAAATCCTTCAGACATCTTCTCCTCTCAGTCTTAGGGCTGATTCAGACGAACATGGCGTTTTTGTCTGCGCAAAAGCCACTTGACAGCTCCGTGTGTCATCAGCGTATGATGCGCGGCTGCGTGATTTTCGCGCAGCCGCCATCATTATGACACGCCATTTGGATGTTTGTTGCACGTGGTGCTTTTCTGTTTTCATTCATCCTTTTGACAGCTGTTGCGCGAAACAGGCAGTTCGCACGGAAGTGCTTCCGTGCTTCAATGGGTGCGTGATGCGCAAAAAACGCCAAGATATTGTACATGTCGCGCTATTTACGCAGCGCACAAACGCTGCGCAAAAAGCACGGACTGTCTGTACTGCCCCATAGACTTGTATTGGTCTATGCGAGCCGCGTGAAAACCACGCAGCCTGCACGGACGCAATTCACGTTCGTGTGAATCCGCCCTTACGTTTATCTGATGCTGGGAAAGCTGGGTGACAACCAATATGGCTGCCTTTAAAGCTGCTGGAGGAATGGGCACCCAGCTTTTCGGTGAGGTCAGATGACGGGTCCGGATCCGGGACGGTTGGGAGGTATGGTAAAACCCTTTTGAAAGGGTCTTCTGCAGCGCCACCACAGGGGAAACTAAGCATTACACAGTGTCCATTCATATCAATGTGTTGTCTGTGTAATGCAGGACAGGTTCTCCAGAGAGAGAGATCCTATCTATCTATCTATCTATCTATCTATCTATCTATCTATCTATCTATCTATCTATCTATCTATCTATCTATCTATCTATCTATCTATCTATCTATCTATCTATCTATCCTCTATGTATCCGGATAAATCAGGTTTTCTAGTCTTTCTTGCCTTTTTCCCTCCGTTGCGGCCTCAGACATTCATATTCAGGACATATATCGCAGCTTATATATTCCAGTCAGCAATTTGAAGATAAATAGATACATTAGTGCGCTGGGTCTTAGGAAACTAGTTGCGGTTTCTGCCATTGTCAAGGGTCTAATGAGCTGTGTTATTAAATGACTGGGGAAAGCTACTGAGTACTAGTGACAAACACAGAGGAGCAAATCTCCAGCACTAGATCCGAGTAAAAAGTTCATGTCTGCAATCTGTTACTGACTTGGTTCTGTTATCTGGCACCTGCGGAGGCGGCGGCGGGAATATAATGACTTGGAGAATATATCTTACTGTGACGGCTGCTGATTGCTACAAAGTAAAGGAGCGCGCGTTATATACAGTGGTCTCCAACGTGTGACTCTCCAGGTTGTAGGAAACTATCACTCCCAGCATTCGTGTAAGAGGGTCACACTTTAGTGATCGTGTTCCTTGACCCTGACACGAGACCCCATCCGAGGAGGGAGCAGTAATGGAGGCAGAGACAATACAGTTCAATGAAACAAGAGTTTTAGCGGTTACAGTAGCGGGACTTACATACCTCCCAACTTTCAAGCATCGCAAAGAGGGACAACCTTTTTATAGACAGCGATGTCAAGGGCATCACCGGGCTCAGAGCTTAAAGTAGCGCTGTGCCCGGGGAGTCCTCGATGAGTGGAGGAGCTCCCTCTGCTCCTCCGCTCTGTACTAATGCTGAAGCAGGAAGCTGACGGTTCCCTGCTTCAGCATTGGGTTCAACTGTATCTGCGTCCTGAGGACACAGATACAGTTGACGCCGGGACATACCAACGCAACCCCCTGGAGTGTGGGACACCACCTGGAATCCAGGACTGTGCCACTGAATCCGGGATGGTTGAGAGGTATGTACTTAGAGTAGCGGTTACGGAGATAGCACACAGCTTGCCGGTTAGAGTCTTCGTAGGGTATACATCTTGCCGGTTACAATGTCCATAGGGCACACAGTTTGCCGGTTACATTCTCCATAGGGCACACATCTTGGCAGTTAGTGTCTCCGTAGGGCACACAGCTTGCCGGTTACAGTCTCTGCAGGGCACACAGCTTGCCGGTTACAGTCTCCGCAGGGCGCACAACTTGCCAGTTACATTCTCCAAAGGGCACACAACTTGCCGGTTAGAGTCTCCGTAGGGCACACAACTTGGCGGTTACAGTCTCCGTAGCGGAAACAAATAAGACAAAACCAGTATTATATATGACACATGGTAGGTCAGGGCCTTGTTATAAAAGTTATATTGGGGCCCAGGAGCTTTTTGTCAGGCCTCTCATTTTTCTTGGAGGGGCCGATGCAGGGTAATTGTAGCGTGGTGGCCATTTACATAACCTTTTACAGTTAAAGTTTTTTACTGCAGGGCCAAAGAGGGCGGAGCATGACACCGGATTTTCTCTTTGGTGTTCTTTTAATCTTTGTGTCATGCCCCGCCCCCTCATGCCCTGCACTAGGCATAACACAGAGTATCACTTTTGTCTGGAGTGTTCTTTTAAATCAGTGATTTCCAATTTGTGGCTCTCCAGCTGTTTCAAAACTAAAACTCCCAGAGTTCCCAGACAACCTGTGGAGACCCGAATGGACATCCCCTTTAAGAATCGACTCAGTAGTCGCACTACACACACAGGAACCTTTCTAGCAGCAACTGTGAAAGCAACAAGTTTAAATCGTGATCCGTTCTGGTTCAAAATTGTCAAAATGATCTAAATCCGCAGCGTTGCCAAGTCTACGGTAACATGTGAAATTACGCTTCAATGACATATTGGCGAGTTCGTTTAATTAAGTGCTACTCAGTATAATGAGATGGAGGAATTGGGAAGAAGCCCAAACGTTTGCTCTGAAATGTTCTAAGAATTTACCAGGAAGTGTGAAGCGGATTATCATGGTTGCCATGGCAGCGCGGTGGTTATTTAAGGATTCACAGAGAAAGTTCCACTTCCTGTATAAAGGAGTTCATGAAACGCGCGCGGTCACCGGGTCACCATATGCTTGTGAGGAAACAAGAGGATGATTGAACGAGATCTTTCTCTATAGTTTGCAGTTATTTTGGACCCTTCATGGTGTTTGCGTAGACGTCTTTCATGATTTTTATAACGGGACATGAAATAGAGAGAATCAGGGAATCACAGAGGATTATTCATGAAGACTCAAGTGTTGACCCAACTGATTCCTTCAGTCAATTTTTCAAACTTTTTGCACTAGTTTCTTCAAAGGGAATGTATCATCATTTTTTGGTGAATACAAATATAAACAAAATCCTGAAATATTTCAGTGTACACATTTGCTTCAAGGAAACGTGCAATAGGCTGATATTTCTAGTTTCCTGCAGCTAATATTTCAGGTTCGCTGTGTAGATTGAGGCAGGGCAGCAGAGTCATCACATATGAATAGAGGGTGGGGTCAGCAGAATTATTCCATATCATTGGAGGGTGGGGTTAGTAGAATTATATAATATCATTAGAGGGTGGAGCCAGTAGAATCATCTCTTATCCTTTAAGGGTGGGGTCAGCAGAATTATCCCACATCATTAGAGGTTGGTCCTCAGAGTCATCTTATATCGTTAGAATGCGGAGTCAGCAGAGTCAATTCATTATCATTAGAAGGCGGTTTCAGCAGATGATCTTATATCATTAGGTGGCAGGGTCAGAAGAGACATCTTATATTATTAGGTGGCATGGTCAACAGAGTCATCTCAAATCATTAGGGGGTGGGATCAGCAGAATCATCTTATATCATTAGGTGGCAGGGTCAGAAGAGACATCTTATATTATTAGGTGGCATGGTCAACAGAGTCATCTCAAATCATTAGGGGGTGGGATCAGCAGAATCATCTTATATCATTAGGTGGCAAGGTCAGCATAGTCATCTTATATCATTAGTTGGCAAGGTCAGCTCATATCATTTAAGGGTCAGGTTAGCAGAGTCATCTCATAGCATTAGTGGGTGTGGTCAGCAGAATGATCCTATTATCATTGGAGGGCACGTAGCAGAGGTTTCTCATCATTAGAGGGTGGGAATTTCATGACAGATGACAGTTTTATTGTTCTGCTTTATTGAACCCTAGATAAAGTTTCCTTATACACAGATAAGGCTCTGTATGCAGCTCCCCTGCCGCTCCCTTGTCTGTTCCTGGTCTGGGGAGGAGGCTGTACGCTGTCTCTTCATGGAGTGTGTATTACTCTATGGACACTTTTCTGACTATTATTACCCATTTACTCCTATATGTCCATTAAAGTGACTGATAAACACACTGGTTTGTTCTCTTTTCTATCTAAATAGGTTCAAACTTTAATGTTAATATATTTTTATATACTTTTCGTCAAAATTTTTTTTAAACAGACTCCAAATTACCTGCATTGACACAGAGTAAAATGATTCAATTCTGTCTGCTTGCAGTCACCACTAGGGGGAGCTTATTTCATACAGACTTATACAGTTCCCATTAAGCCCAATAATAAATGCATATGTGATAAGCTCCCCCTATTGGTGGCTACCAGCATCTAGGGTTGTACCTATCAGTACAGTGAAGATTTCTAAAGACTGCTTAATAAAATAGAAGAGATGACAAGACAAAGTTAAAAAAAAAATCCTGCTGGTTCAGTGTCTGCATGCTTTGATGTGGTGCATTGTGGGAGACAAAAATTCTTACATCAAGAATTGTACTGTAGATACAGTACATAACATAAAGGTACTGTAGCTTTTAGGGTTGTATATTTCTGCACAGTGTGGATGGTGATTGCAGCTTTGGAGGTGACTGGAGTATAAGACGTCAGTATAATATAAGTAAAGAAAATATTTGCCAAATGATGTGTAAATAATAAACTGTAACCTGGTGTTCTAAAGTGGAGCTCGGCTTTATTAAGGGGCCCCTTACAGCGCCCCCGGTCTATACCCGTACTAGATGCCCACCACTCATTGTTATGCCCTCTCTGCTGGACCTCATTATGGGCAGAATGTATTATGTGTGGTGCTCGGAGTCGCAGCGTTCCTGCATTTCACATTCAACCACTTTTTCAAAACACAAAGTAATCATTTTCAGAACTGTTCTCTTTATGTTTTGCAGGAAGAACGCTCGGCGCCCGCGAAGTCACCAGTTTATCTGACGCTAGTTTTATTATTACACCTCAAACTTTCCTCCTCTGATCAATGTTTACAAAGTTTTTTTTTAGTCTTGTCACTTTAATGGATCAAACAGAATTGATTCTGACGTTGACAGGTCGGTCAGACGGTCAATCAATCAGAAGCGCTTCTCCCTGGCGCCGCTGCCAGCGCACGAGAAACAGTTTATACAATTTTGGGTGGAAATGTGTTAAATATAAAATAAATTGATGCATAAAGCAGAAACCACAGAATCATAAATCTACCGGCTCATAGGCTGAAGTGTAATTATAGATGGGTATGTATAGATAATATACATGTGTACCTCTGTGTGGCACTATTTCTGGGGTGGCACCTTATGTATACCAATATTTTTGGAGTGTTCACTGTATGTGTGGCACAATTTCTGGGGCTATATATGTGACATTATTTTTGATGCACTATATGTGGGACACTATTTCTGGGGCAATACATGTGTGGCAATATTTCTGGGGCACTCTGTGTGGCACTATTTTGGTGGTTCTATATGTGTGGTAGTATTTCTGGGGCACTATACTTGTGGCAGTATTTCTGGGGCACTTTATGTGTGCCACTCTTTCTGGGGCACTATATATGTGGCAATATTTCTGGGGCACTATGAGTGGCATTATTTCTGGGGCTCCATATGCGTGGCAGTATTTCTGGGGCACTATATGTGTGCCACTATTTCTGGGGCACTATATGTGTGGCACTATTTCTGGAGCACTATATGTGTGGCGCTATTTCTGGAGCACTATATGTGTGACACTATTTCTGGGGCACTATATGTGTGGCACTATTTCTGGAGCACTATATGTGTGGCGCTATTTCTGAGGCACTATATGTGTGACACTATTTCTAGGGCACTATATGTGTGGCAACAGTTCTGGAAGCATTATCTTGCACTATGGCGGGGCACTATCTGTGAGACATTGTTTCTGAGGACTCTATCTTGAACTATTTCTGGGAGCACTATCTGCGATGCACTGCTTTTCAGGGCACTATCTGTGTGGCACCATTTTTAGGGGCAATACATATGTGGCAGTATTTCTGGGGACTCTATCTTGAACTATTTCTGGGGGTGCTATCTATGTGGCACTATTTTGGGAGACACTATATATGTGCCACTATTTCTGAGGGCTCTATCTTGCACTATTTCTTGGGATCTATGTGTGTTGTACTATTTTTGGTGGCACTATGACATCATGGCATCATGACTCCTGTCCCAGGGGCAGGGGCCAGGTGCACGCTCAGTTACTAATGTCAGGTGTATTATCCATCCCTTTAGTATAAGGGAAGATATTTTCTAATATGTACCATATCATGTGCTTCAGTATCAATATTATCCTATATCAGACCCCAAATCTTGTGTCTCCAACTTGTGGATTTCCAACTGTTATGAAACAATCAAGTTCCAGCATTCCCTGACAACCTAGACTAGAAAAAAATATGTTGTTTTTTTTTTGTTTTTTTTAAACAGCACCACTCTTGTTCATAGGCTTTGCCTGGTATTGCAACATTTATTTCAATGAGGCTGAGATGCAATACCAGACACTGCCAATGAATAGGAATGGCGCTGTTTCTGAAAAAAGCAGATCTGTTTTTCTAGATTAATGCAGCCCCTTTCAGCATCTTAACACTTGTAGAGGGAAGAGGAATGTGTTCTGGTTTCTTGACGACACCCACAAACTCCTGAATCCCCCTGGGGCCCCCTCAGCCAAGCAATGTATGCAAGACAATGATGAGTTCATTAAAAAATGATTATGTTAAAAATATATCAACGTGATGTTTTTGCCGCAAGGTTTTCTCATTTGCTCTTATCCATTTTAGATAAATTAATCTATTATCAATTTATAATGCTTATGAAAAATCCTTCCATTTTTTTGGGTTCAGAGGGTGTCATACATCATCATAATGGCAGCAGTTGTGGGAGCGCTGAGGCGACCTGGAGGAATCTGAGACACGTAGAAGACAAGAGCTGAAATACAGTCAACATAACACATTCAAAATGAATGCAAATTCCCTAATAAAGGAGGAAAAACGCGTCTAAAGTCGATATGGTGTATATAGATGCTACTCAGAGAAGGAGGATGACATCACTGACAGGTGTATATAGATGCTACTCAGAGAAGGAGGATGATATCACTGACAGGTGTATATATATGCTGCTCAGAGAAGGAGGATGATATCACTGACAGGTGTATATAGATGCTGCTCAGAGAAGGAGGATGACATGACTGACAGGTGTATATAGATGCTGCTCAGAGAAAGTGGATGACATCACTGACAGGTGTATATAGATGCTGCTCAGAGAAGGAGGATGACATCACTGACAGGTGTATATAGATGCTGCTCAGAGGAGGAGGATGACATGACTGACAGGTGTATATAGATGCTGCTCAGAGAAGGAGGATGACATCACTGACAGGTGTATATAGATGCTGCTCAGAGAAGGAGGATGACATCACTGACAGGTGTATATAGATGCTGCTCAGAGAAAGTGGATGACATCACTGACAGGTGTATATAGATGCTGCTCAGAGAAGGAGGATGATATCACTGACAGGTGTATATAGATGCTGCTCAGAGAAGGAGGATGACATGACTGACAGGTGTATATAGATGCTGCTCAGAGAAGGAGGATGACATCACTGACAGGTGTATATAGATGCTGCTCAGAGAAGGAGGATGACATCACTGACAGGTGTATATAGATGCTGCTCAGAGAAGGAGGATAACATCACTGACAGGTGTATATAGATGCTACTCAGAGAAGGAGGATGACATCACTGACAGGTGTATATAGATGCTGCTCAGAGAAGGAGGATGACATGACTGACAGGTGTATATAGATGCTGCTCAGAGAAGGAGGATGACATCACTGACAGGTCTATATAGATGCTGTTCAGAGAAGGAGGATGACATGACTGACAGGTGTATATAGATGCTGCTCAGAGAAGGAGGATGACATGACTGACAGGTGTATATAGATGCTGCTCAGAGAAGGTGGATGACATCACTGACAGGTGTATATAGATGCTGCTCAGAGAAGGAGGATGACATCACTGACAGGTGTATATAGATGCTGCTCAGAGAAGGAGGATGACATCACTGACAGGTGTATATAGATGCTGCTCAGAGAAGGAGGATGACATCACTGACAGGTGTATATAGATGCTGCTCAGAGAAGGAGGATGACATCACTGACAGGTGTATATAGATGCTGCTCAGAGAAGGAGGATGACATCACTGACAGGTGTATATAGATGCTGCTCAGAGAAGGAGGATGACATGACTGACAGGTGTATATAGATGCTGCTCAGAGAAGGTGGATGACATCACTGACAGGTGTATATAGATGCTGCTCAGAGAAGGAGGATGACATCACTGACAGGTGTATATAGATGCTGCTCAGAGAAGGAGGATGACATCACTGACAGGTGTATATAGATGCTGCTCAGAGAAGGAGGATGACATCACTGACAGGTGTATATAGATGCTGCTCAGAGAAGGAGGATGACATGACTGACAGGTGTATATAGATGTTGCTCAGAGAAGGAGGATGACATCACTGACAGGTCTATATAGATGCTGCTCAGAGAAGGAGGATGACATCACTGACAGGTCTATATAGATGCTGTTCAGAGAAGGAGGATGACATGACTGACAGGTGTATATAGATGCTGCTCAGAGAAGGAGGATGACATGACTGACAGGTGTATATAGATGCTGCTCAGAGAAAATGGATGACATCACTGACAGGTGTATATAGATGCTGCTCAGAGAAGGAGGATGACATCACTGACAGGTGTATATAGATGCTGCTCAGAGAAGGAGGATGACATCACTGACAGGTGTATATAGATGCTGCTCAGAGAAGGAGGATGACATCACTGACAGGTGTATATAGATGCTGCTCAGAGAAGGAGGATGACATGACTGACAGGTGTATATAGATGCTGCTCAGAGAAGGAGGATGACATCACTGACAGGTGTATATAGATGCTGCTCAGAGAAGGAGGATGACATCACTGACAGGTGTATATAGATGCTGCTCAGAGAAGGAGGAGGATATGACTGACAGGTGTATATAGATGCTGCTCAGAGAAGGTGGATGACATCACTGACAGGTGTATATAGATGCTGCTCAGAGAAGGAGGATGACATGACTGACAGGTGTATATAGATGCTGCTCAGAGAAGGAGGATGACATCACTGACAGGTGTATATAGATGCTGCTCAGAGAAGGAGGATGACATCACTGACAGGTGTATATATATGCTGCTCAGAGAAGGAGGATGACATCACTGACAGGTGTATATAGATGCTGCTCAGAGAAGGAGGATGACATCACTGACAGGTGTATAGAGATGCTGCTCAACGAAGGATGACATCACTGACAGGTGTGTATATAGATGCTACTCAGAAAAGGAGGATGACATGACTGACAGGTGTATATAGATGCTGCTCAGCGAAGGATGACATCACTGACAGGTGTGTATATAGGTGCTACTCAGAAAAGGAGGATGACATGACTGACAGGTGTATATAGATGCTGCTCAGAGAAGGAGGATGACATCACTGACAGGTCTATATAGATGCTGCTCAGAGAAGGAGGATGACATCACTGACAGGTGTATATAGATGCTGCTCAGAGAAGGAGGATGACATCACTGACAGGTGTATATAGATGCTGCTCAGAGGAGGAGGATGACATCACTGACAGGTGTATATAGATGCTGCTCAGAGAAGGTGGATGACATCACTGACAGGTGTATATAGATGCTGCTCAGAGAAGGAGGATGACATCACTGACAAGTGTATATAGATGCTGCTCAGGAGGAGGATGATATCACTGACAGGTGTATATAGATGCTGCTCAGAGGAGGAGGATGACATCACCGACAGGTGTATATAGATGCTGCTCAGAGGAGGAGGATGACATCACTGACAGGTGTATATAGATGCTGCTCAGAGGAGGAGGATGACATCACTGACAGGTGTGTATATAGATGCTACTCAGAAAAGGAGGATGACATGACTGACAGGTGTATATAGATGCTGCTCAGAGAAGGAGGATGACATCACTGACAGGTCTATATAGATGCTGCTCAGAGAAGGAGGATGACATCACTGACAGGTGTATATAGATGCTGCTCAGAGAAGGAGGATGACATCACTGACAGGTGTATATAGATGCTGCTCAGAGGAGGAGGATGACATCACTGACAGGTCTATATAGATGCTGTTCAGAGAAGGAGGATGACATGACTGACAGGTGTATATAGATGCTGCTCAGAGAAGGAGGATGACATGACTGACAGGTGTATATAGATGCTGCTCAGAGAAGGTGGATGACATCACTGACAGGTGTATATAGATGCTGCTCAGAGAAGGAGGATGACATCACTGACAGGTGTATATAGATGCTGCTCAGAGGAGGAGGATGACATCACTGACAGGTGTGTATATAGATGCTACTCAGAAAAGGAGGATGACATGACTGACAGGTGTAAATAGATGCTGCTCAGAGAAGGAGGATGACATCACTGACAGGTCTATATAGATGCTGCTCAGAGAAGGAGGATGACATCACTGACAGGTCTATATAGATGCTGCTCAGAGAAGGAGGATGACATCACTGACAGGTGTATATAGATGCTGCTCAGAGGAGGAGGATGACATCACTGACAGGTGTATATAGATGCTGCTCAGAGAAGGTGGATGACATCACTGACAGGTGTATATAGATGCTGCTCAGAGAAGGAGAATGACATCACTGACAGGTGTATATAGATGCTGCTCCGAGGAGGAGGATGACATCACTGACAGGTGTATATAGATGCTGCTCAGAGGAGGAGGATGATATCACTGACAGGTGTATATAGATGCTGCTCAGAGGAGGAGGATGACATCACCGACAGGTGTATATAGATGCTGCTCAGAGAAGGAGGATGACATCACTGACAGGTGTATATAGATGCTGCTCAGAGGAGGAGGATGACATCACTGACAGGTGTGTATATAGATGCTACTCAGAAAAGGAGGATGACATGACTGACAGGTGTATATAGATGCTGCTCAGAGAAGGAGGATGACATCACTGACAGGTCTATATAGATGCTGCTCAGAGAAGGAGGATGACATCACTGACAGGTGTATATAGATGCTGCTCAGAGGAGGAGGATGACATCACTGACAGGTGTATATAGATGCTGCTCAGAGGAGGAGGATGACATCACTGACAGGTGTATATAGATGCTGCTCAGAGGAGGAGGATGACATCACTGACAGGTGTATATAGATGCTGCTCAGAGGAGGAGGATGACATCACTGACAGGTGTATATAGATGCTGCTCAGAGGAGGAGGATGATATCACTGACAGGTGTATATAGATGCTGCTCAGAGAAGGAGGATGACATGACTGACAGGTGTATATAGATGCTGCTCAGAGAAGGAGGATGACATCACTGACAGGTGTATATAGATGCTGCTCAGAGAAGGAGGATGACATCACTGACAGGTGTATATAGATGCTGCTCAGAGATGGAGGATAACATGACTGACAGGTGTATATAGATGCTGCTCAGAGAAGGAGGATGACATCACTGACAGGTGTATATAGATGCTGCTCAGAGAAGGAGGATGACATCACTGACAGGTGTATATAGATGCTGCTCAGAGGAGGAGGATGACATCACTGACAGGTGTATATAGATGCTGCTCAGAGAAGGAGAATGACATCACTGACAGGTGTATATAGATGCTGCTCAGAGGAGGAGGATGACATCACTGACAGGTGTATATAGATGCTGCTCAGAGGAGGAGGATGACATCACTGACAGGTGTATATAGATGCTGCTCAGAGGAGGAGGATGACATCACTGACAGGTGTATATAGATGCTGCTCAGAGGAGGAGGATGACATCACTGACAGGTGTATATAGATGCTGCTCACAGGAGGAGGATGACATCACTGACAGGTGTATATAGATGCTGCTTAGAGAAGGAGGATGACATCACTGACAGTTCTGTCTTAAAAGCAGCAAAGTATCAAGTTGTTATAAAGTTAATACAAAATATCATAATTTTTGTTCATGTTGATCCAGAAGAAGCAAAACAAATGGGGAAAATATAAGAAAACAAAAAGTTTAGGGTTTCGAGTGACAGGATTTGACAAACTTTCACTTTTTGTTTTGGTCTAAAATTTGAGGCCAGATAATGGGGGAGGCGTATGTTGAAACCCCTCCCTTGGACAGCAAGAAAGAACCTGCCACCAGTCCTTTATGAAATCCCCTGTACCCTCCCAAATAATTGTATACTACTGGAGCTCGTCTAATGTATATCTCCCCTGTTGTGCGCCCATGATCCTGCAGACTGTACAGATTGTAGTATCATAACCCTCATTAGTGTCTCCTCTACAGTCAGAGTAGTCCCTTATGTATAGGGGATAATCTTCAAGGACACTCCATGAGAATGGGCAAAACTGAGATTTCCTGTGGGATTTGCCCCCTCTACACTTCATAGAATGTGAATTATGTTAATATACCGTAAAGTGGGATCTTTGGAGGTCGGACCGCCGCCTGGGACCCCCACGGACCACTCTTTTATGGCATATAAATAGCCGTACCAGAAAAGTTGATATTAAGGCTCTGCTGTTACCAATGGAGAAAAAAAACACCATATAAAACATTTTAGCGAATCCCCCATATCTACATCTCTATTAACATAATGTGTATCATATGCTAATGAGCTTAGTGTAAGAGTGATGTCATGGTGCCCTGATCTAAATTGGGGTCTTGTCTTAGTGACAGGTCCCCTTTAAGAACAACAGTATACTGTATTGAAGTGAACCCTACATTAGTGCCCTGATCTATGGGTCTATCTTAAATATAGGCCCCTATTAGAATAATGGTATCCTGTATTGAATTT
The DNA here is from genome assembly GCF_050947455.1 of Rhinoderma darwinii. Lineage (NCBI taxonomy): Eukaryota > Metazoa > Chordata > Amphibia > Anura > Rhinodermatidae > Rhinoderma > Rhinoderma darwinii. Next base: position 10,593,235 of record NC_134696.1, on the reverse strand, counting down.
AGCCCTAAATTAGTGCTATGATCTACAGGGGTCTGTATTAGGGACAGGTCCCCTTTAAGAAGAGTTGTACCCTGTAGTAAAGTAAGTCCCATATTATTGCCCTTATCTACAGGGGTCTTTCTTAGGGATAGATTCCCTATAAGAAGTACGATACCCTGTATTGAAGTGAGCGCTAAATTAGTTCCCTAATCTATGAGTCAGGTCCTCTTTAAGAAGACCGGTATCCTAGATTGAAGTCAGCACTACTATAGCGCCCTGATCGATAGGGCAAATCCCCTTTAAGATGAACGGTATCCTGTATTGAAGTGAGCCTTACGTTAGTGCCCCAATCTACAGGGGTCTGTCTTAGGGACAGGTCTCCTTTTAGAAGAATGGTATCCTGTATTCAATTGAACCCTAAATTAGTGCCCCAATCCACAGGGGTCTGTATTAGGTACAGGTCCCGTTTAAGAAGAACAGTATACTGTATTGAAGTGAGTCCAACATTAGCGCCCTGATCTCCAACGGTCTGTCTAAGGGACAGGTCTCCTTTAAGAAGAACATTATCCTGTATTGAATTGAGCCCTAAATTAGTGCCCCAATCTACAAGGGTCTGTATTAGGAACATGTCCCCTTTAAGAAGAGTTGTATCTTGTTTTAAAGTGAGTCCTACATAAGTGCCCTAATCTACAACCTAAGACAGGTCTCCTTTAAGAACAATGGCATCCTGTATTGAGTTGAGCCCTACATTAGTGCCCTAATTTACAACGGTCTGCGACAGGTCCCCTTTAAGAAGAACAGTGTCCACTATTGAAGTGAGTCCTATGTTAGTGCCCTGATCTACACGGGGGTCTTGTCTTATGGACAAGTGCCCTTTAAGAAGAATGGTATCCTGTATTGAATTGAGCCCTATATTAGTGCCCTGACCTCCCGCCGTCTGTATTAGAGACAGGTCCCCTTTAAGAAGAACCAGGTCCTGTATTAAAGTACAGCCTTTATTCCAGGACAGTATAACATTGGGATCATGACGGATCCCATAAGCACCGGACCCAGGGATATAGAAATAAAGTAATAGGGGAATTATTATGGATTTTGCCCCAAGTTCCCTATAAAGAAAGTTCAGAACCCGCGGGCGCCAAGACGTGCAGGGTAATAAATAGAGCTGTTCAGACTGCTGCCCGCAGGATGGAGCTCACTATTAATAACTGTAATAACATGTCACCGGGTGGAGGGGACATCTTTTCCAAAAAGCATTTGCAACGATCTCCTAACGGGGAAAAAAAAAAAGAAAAATGGCGTTGGGTTTGGCCATGGTGTTTGGCGCCGTCCATCAGGCTCCGCAGCTTTAATACCAGGGATAAGTTCTTTTTAAATTTACACTTCCATCTCACGGTCGGCTTTATTCAGCTCAGACGATGCGCAGCAGCGGCCGCCGCCTGCCGGGACGGTTCTGTCTGTCTCCTCAGAGATTTAAAGGGGAAGTAAATGAAAAATTAGGGAAAAAATTCCAGATAAAGACTTAAAGTTCAGCTCAAGAAATCGTCGCAATTATTTAAGAATTCTGCCATTTTTCACCGACTATGGAGCTGATAGAAATATTAGACTACGGCATTAAACCTACTGACTAGTCCTCAGGTGACCGGGCACAAATACTCTCCAGGATTAGATGTCACTATGACAGTGCTGTCAGACCTCAGGACAGGTAGTGTTATCATAGGGACATTGGAGCAGAGGAGCTGTGGGCATCGGACCTATGCAACTGATTCTGTATAGTCGTCCAAAGGCAGGCAGATCTCTCCCCAACTATCAGTATTGTAGATTTCTACCACCTGTGGTACAAGAAGCAATGAATTGATATTTGTGTATGGTAAAACTTGATTGGGCGTTATCTATTGGAGTCTGCGGTAGTTTGAAATCCACCTTCTATCTCATCAGTGACTGAGGCTCCTCCTTTCTTTCTCCTCCATTCTTTGCACTGCAGCTCTTCTCCATTAGGATACACCTGTATTCAGTGACTCCAGGTTAGCTGCATTGTCTATTGGAGTCTGAGCTAGTTTGAAATCTACCTCCTATCCTATCAGTGGCTCAGGCTGCCCTTTTCTCCCTTCCCCATGCTTTGCACTGCAGCTTTGCTTGCCAGATTGGCTGCTGTGTAGTGACCTGCGGTCACCAAGAAGCAATGAATTTATATTTGTGTATAGTAAAACTTGATTGGGCGTTATCTATTGGAGCATGCGGTAGTTTGAATTCCACCTCCTATTTCACCAGTGACTGAGGCTGCTCTTCTGTCCCTTCCCCATACTTTAGACTGCAGCTCTGCTTTATTAGGGCACAGCTATATTCAGTGACTCCAGCCTAGCTGCATTGTCTATTGGAGTCTGAGGTCGTTTGAAATCCACCTCCTGTCTTATCAGTGGCTCAGACTGCTCTTTTCTCCCTTCCCCATGCTTTACACTGCAGCTTTTCTTGCCAGATTGGCTGCTGTGTATAAGTCATGGGCAGGGAGAACGGATTCCGATAACAAACCGGACAGAATGATTCTATACTACAATTATCAGGTAACTACTGCTTTAATCCAATCATAGGCATAGAGAATAATTATTAATTAGAAAAACGTTCCCATATAAATTAATTATCGGAACGTTTGCTCTTAAAGGGCCCACGCACTTAGACACTTTGCTCTGACTTTTTACTAATGATGGATGTTATGGTTGATGCCGCAGCTGAGCGAGGATCTGTATAGATAGAAATGGAGAACATCAGCTTTAAGGCTGCAATAAAATGAGACAGGAAAAATAATGGACTCTTTCGGAAGCCGCTGATGTCCCTTTAAGGCTGGTTCCGAGCGCAGGATAACTTGTCAGGAAGTATTTAAAGACAGATCATAAACTGCATCGAGCCCGGTGCGACTCCATCACGGCGGCACTCAGCGTATAATGAATCTCTGGCCTCTCGGCAAACTACACGGATCCGGGGCCGGCGCCTCCTTGGCTGCCCTCCGTCACGTTTATGCCTCTGTATAAGTTCAGGTTTGTGGCTGGATGGATTGCTGTCTCGCGGCGGCTGATGAATGGCTCCGGAGCAGTGCAGCCATCGCTGAAGTGTGTGCGCCTGACAGGCGCCATAAATCACCCAGCGCAGTCACATCGTACAACTGCGACGTCCCACCCGATGCATTAATGGTGAGCAAATCACCTGCAATTATCTCGCTCAGGACCGTTCTCTCCTGCAAATCCAAATGATCCCAAGCCGTGTTAAATGAATAATATCTGCTGCAGATGATGAAAATTAAAGTGACACTCCGCCTTTATTGGACATTGGCTCTTTAGTCTGCAAATATAAAAATCCAGTGTAATATCCAGTATATGTGTAATATATCTTCCTGATCTGTTTTGCTGTTTTTACTGTGCAGTGCTAAAATATCTCCTTTTTTCTAAATGGAAACCATCAGCAAGTTGCTGTTGACAGAGCAAGTATTTTAATAATGTATGGCTTTGAATGCATAGTGTACCAATGTGGGTCAATTAACACAACTAAACCCCCTACAGACCCCATATCCATGAACACATCTATAAGTATTAGGTTCATATACTCAGCAGACTTATCGGATATGTGTTAGTAAACCAAGCTATTCCGAGACGTCACACAAGTCATAATATGATCCATTAATAATAATAATAATAATAATAAAGTCATAATAGGATTCAACAGTGACAACTAACCTGCTTGATAATGGTTTCCACGGAGCAACTTACTATATTTTCTACCTGCTTGCTGATGGTTTTCAGGTGTTACATTATCTATATGGCACCAACATTTTCCACTTTGTACATATTACCTTCACATTGTGTGTCTAGGGCACAATGCTTCACCCCGGGTAATGTGTACCCAACATCCTTCTTCATGCTTACTCTCTTCTTAAAGGAGCTGCAGTCACAATTCGGTTAGATGGCACATATACCAGACTAATAAAGCCCACAATGCACTGCAGCAAATTGTAGGAGAGGTATTTTGTACAAAATAATTTTTATATATTATATCTGTACAGAAGAGCTCTGTTTTGCTGACTTGACAAATTACATAATTCTGACTGCCTGCAGCCACCACTAGGGGGAGCTCACTGCAATACAAGATTTCTAAGACTTGTTTTGAACTCAATCGGAGCTGTATAAATCTGTATGCAGTGAGCTCTCCCTAGTGGCAGCTGAAGGTAGTCACCATGGCCGTGTCATTGCAGCAGAAGAAGCAGTTTGGTGACCTCATAGCAGTCACATTTCTTATCTCTATGGTAGGTACACCACTGCTGTTATCACTACATTTCTCAGGGTATGTTCACACGAGGGCGTCCGTTACTGCTGAAATTACGGGGATGTTTCAGCCTGAAAACATCCCCGTAATTTCAGCCGTACCGGCATGTGCAGGCACTTGAACGCCGCGTCAATTACGGCCGTAATTAGCGCTGCTATTCATTGGAGTCAATGAATAACGGCTCCAATTACGGCCTAAGAAGTGACAGGTCACTTCTTTGACGCGGGCGTCTATTTACGCGCCGTCATTTGACAGCGGCGCGTAAATATACGCCTCGTGTGAACAGACAAACGTCTGCCCATTGCTTTCAATGGGCAGATGTTTGTCAGCGCTATTGAGGCGCTATTTTCAGATGTAATTCGGGGCAAAAACGCCCGAATTACGTCCGTAAATAGGCCGTGTGAACATACCCTTACAATGCAATGCATGCTGTTGTACAGAATTAGAAATACATGGCTGCTTGGTTTTCCCAAAAACAGCACCCCACTTGTCCACAGGTTGTGTATGGTATTACAGCTCAGCCTCATTGACTTTAATGTAGCCTAGCCGCAATACCATATACAACCAATGGACAGGTGTGGCGCTATTTCTGGAAGAAAGCAGCCACGTGATTCTAATCTTGTGCAGTCCCTTTCACCAGTAAGGGGTAACAGTGACAACGCAGGACCTGAGGGCTTCTGGGAAATCAGAGGAAATCTGGATCCATAAAGTGGGCAGTTTTCCTCGCTGCGGCCCGGATCTCAGGTAAATGGCCTGATTTTTATTCTGCTTTTAGGTGGGGGGGGGGGGGTTGCCCCTTTAGTATATAGAAATACATATACTGTATCTATGGATGTACATTTTTTTACCATAAAATACAAGATTATAAACTTCTGTATCTGACAAATCTTACGTTTATTTTTACTTCACATAAAGGATCCGGTCTACGAGCGCAAGGTACAAAATAATAATAATAAGGCGGAGGAAACACTAAATCCGCAATGTGCATTGGGGAGAAAATCCATGTCCACGTCCAGGAGCCCCCGCGCGCTCGGCTGCTGCTTATTTGCTTATTCCATATTCTTTGATGTGTAAAATGGATTCTGAAATCGCTATTTTCCCTCCTGCTCGTCCTGTGCTTCAGGGATTAGACACGAAGCAGCACCTGAATTTGTTTTAACAGCAAGAAGCCAGAAATAAAGCTGGAGAGACAGCTGAGCCTCCTCGTCTGCAGGCTGAACATCTTATTTGGTGGTCTCATCCCTGACAGATGTTCACGCTGGGGTCGGAGCGCGCACAAAGTTAAGGTAGTGGAGATATTTGTATGAGCCGGACTAGTGCGGCATTAAATCACGTGAGAGTCGCACGACAAAAGTATGCGATTTGTATGTGACTTAGTGTCGCCTTAAAGTTGCACAACTTTTTTTGGTGCGCGTTTTGAGTTCGAGTCGCATGCGATTTTTTTCGTCATGACCTTATAAAGACCTGTCACGTGCAATTTGCATTGCTGTCTATGGAAAGCATGTCACATGTGACCTGCAACCATAAATCCACTAAGTTTGGATCTTTTGCGACGGGCCATTGCAGTCGCATTAGGTTGCATGCCGCAATATGACCACATAGGCAATCATTAGCTGCGTTGTCTCAAGGTCGATGATATTGTCATTATCGGTGCAATCCCCGAATAGGCCGGCACATCAAGAACCCCTGATTCAGTTTTAAAGCGTATGTCCATAGTTACAATTAACATAAAAAGTGATGTCACATTTTGAATACATGACAACATTGTTTATCTTATACTGATCCTGAGCTACATCCTGTATTATACTCCAGAACTGCACTCACTATTCTGCTGCTGAAGTCACTGTGTACATACATTATATTACTTATCCTGCACTGATCCTGAGTTACATCCTGTATTATACTCCAGAGCTGCACTCACTATTCTGCTGGTGGAGTCACTGTGTACATACATTACATTACTTATCCTGTACTGATCCTGAGCTATATCCTGTATTATACTCCAGAGCTGCACTCACTATTCTGCTGGTGGATCACTGTGTACATACATTACATTACTTATCCTGTTCTGATCCTGAGTTACATCCTGTATTATACTCCAGAGCTGCACTCACTATTCTGCTGGTGGAATCACTGTGTACATACATTACATTACTTATCCTGTACTGATCCTGAGTTACATCCTGTATTATACTCCAGAGCTGCACTCACTATTCTGCTGGTGGAGTCACTGTGTACATACATTACTTATCCTGTACTGATCCTGAGTTATATCCTGTATTATACTCCAGAGCTGCACTCACTATTCTGCTGGTGGAGTCACTGTGTACATACATTACATTACTTATCCTGTACTGATCCTGAGTTACATCCTGTATTATACTCCAGAGCTGCGCTCACTATTCTGCTGGTGGAGTCACTGTGTACATACGTGACATTACTTATCCTGTACTGATCCTCAGTTATATCCTGTATTATACTCCAGAGCTGCACTCACTATTCTGCTGGTGGAGTCACTGTGTACATACATTACATTACTTATCCTGTACTGATCCTTAGTTATATCCTGTATTATACTCCAGAGCTGCACTCACTATTCTGCTGGCAGAGTCACTGTGTACATACATGACATTACTTATCCTGTACTGATCCTGAGTTACATCCTGTATTATACTCCAGAGCTGCACTCACTATTCTGCTGGTGGAGTCACTGTGTACATACATTACATTACTTATCCTGTACTGATCCAGAGTTATATCCTGTATTATACTCCAGAGCTGCACTCACTATTCTGCTGGCAGAGTCACTGTGTACATACATGACATTACTTATCCTGTACTGATCCTGAGTTACATCCTGTATTATACTCCAGAGCTGCACTTTATACACCCCTAATAGTGCAACTGAGCTCCTATAATGTAGGGGGACACTTAGATTTTGCTACAGCAAATTGTACAAGTCCTGGTGTAATGGAGGAGATTTCCCAAAATGCAAATCATTAAAGCAAGATCTGGGCAGACACTAAACAAGGAGGGAATGTTGGGAGACTCTGGCTCTGAAGCCAACAGAATTGTATAATACAAACTGGAAGATTTACTATAAATAAAATTCTCCTCCGTACTAAGTTGATCTGCTCCGCTATCAACTTCAAATGGGCTCATGTTGTAGCTTGACCCCATTATCATGTCCTTTGGTTTGACAGCCCGAAGTATGATCAGCAGGTCAATATGTATAGATTATTTTTTTTATTTTAGGTGCTTCTCCTGATTGTCTTGGACCAGGGGAGTATCTATAGGGGGTGCAGAGATAGCAGTTGCACCAGTTCCCTGTTGCCTGAGGGGGACCATAGGTTCCTCTGTAACCTAAGAAGACATTAGTATTATAAATGGCACATAGAAGATGGGGGGCCGTGTTCCAGTTTTTTCACTGCGGTTGAGAGGAGCTTCAAGTTGTGTTTTTGTCTGGGACGAACTTTAGCGGGTTGAGTCTGATACATAAACATTGCTGTTTAGAATATGTCATCGATGTCATGCTTTCAGGTCTGGGACCCACTGGGTACAATCTATTTAAAGATGTACGTATAAAGGTAGATGGGGCTGATGGCTCCTCGGGCTTAGTCTGTGGATGTGGCCAAAGCAAATAGATCCAACTAAATGGACATTGAACTCATGTTGTGATTGAAGGAAAACCAACACAGCCAAATGGTGACGTCACTGCCGCCCTCGCCAATCATTACCTACATGTGAAGATTTTTAGGTTTCTGTAATGAGGATTAGCGGTTAATTTGTGACTAATTCATCTACAATGACTTAATTGGCTGTCAGAAGTAAGGTTTTATGAACATCATAAAGAAGAGATATGGCAGCTAATTATATCTGATCAATACTTCTAGAATTATCCGTTCATTTCTTCATTACAAACCAGGAGGCTAGAACATTCCAGATTTATAAATAATGAGAACATTTTATAGTTTTAGATTTGTGAATTGAGCTGCAGTGAAAGAATACACCCAATGATGACCACTGACTTACCAGAGAGGGTGAACAACCAACCCACCATCATTAGAGATGGAGTACAGCCAAACCACAGGATGACCAGAGTTAGAGGACAACCAAATCACTGGAACATTATAGTAGACTGCAGGATCACCAGAGATGGAGCACAACCAAACCACTGGATCATTAGAGATGGAGGACAATCAAACCACTGGATCATCAGGGATGGAGGACAACCAAACCACTGGATCACCAGAGTTGGAGGACAACCAAACCACTGGAGCACCAGAGATGGAGGATAACCAAACCACTGGATCATCAGAGATGGAGGACAACCAAACAACTGGATCATCAGAGATGGAGGACAACCAAACCACTGGATCATCCGAGATGGAGGACAACCAAACCACTGGATCATCAGAGATGGAGGACAATCAAACCACTGGATCACCAGAGATGGAGGACAATCGAAGCACTGGATCACCAGAGATGGAGGATAACCAAACCACTGGATCACCAGAGATGGAGGACAATCAAACCACTGGATCATTAGAGATGGAGGACAACCAAACCACTGGATCATCAGAGATGGAGGACAACCAAACCACTGGATCATCAGAGATGGAGGACAACCAAACCACTGGATCATCAGAGATGGAGGACAACCAAACCACTGGATCACCAGAGAAGGAGGACAACCGAAGTACTGGATCACCAGAGAGGGAGGACAACCAAACCACTAGATGACCAGCGGTGGAGGACAATCAAACCACTGGATCACCAGAGATGGAGGACAACCGAAGCACTGGATCACCAGAGATGGAGGATAACCAAACCACTGGATCACCAGAGATGGAGGACAATCAAACCACTGGATCATTAGAGATGGAGGACAACCAAACCACTGGATCATCAGAGATGGAGGACAACCAAACCACTGGATCATCAGAGATGGAGGACAACCAAACCACTGGATCATCAGAGATGGAGGACAACCAAACCACTGGATCACCAGAGAAGGAGGACAACCGAAGTACTGGATCACCAGAGAGGGAGGACAACCAAACCACTAGATGACCAGCGGTGGAGGACAAAAAAAACCACTGGGATCACCAGAGATAACTGCTGGATCGCTAAAGAGAAGCCGCTGGATCCTGGCGGATGTAGGACAACCAAACCATTGGATCACCATAGATGACTGAAGGATCTCCAGATAGAACTGCTGGATCACCAGAGATGGAGGACATCCGAACCACTGGATCACTGGAATTTAGAAAACCCTGTTTTACAAATGAATCCTGATATTGTCTAGTGCACTGTAGATATGACTATGACTAGTTTTACTCTTTATGAATGTGGCAGGGAATGAATGTCACTTCTTGTCATAATTGAGAGTCGGACATTCGTCATTCGATGGTCACTAAGAAACGTGTTGAGATTTGAAAATCTTCCATTTAACAATCTAGACAAGAGTCTAATGGCGGCAAAGCCCTTGAAATAGCGGTGACCTGTCTATTTACAGCTGAGGCTCTGGTGACAGATTGTAGGTTTTCACAGGGAAGTAAAGTGCATCAAAAACACTTCAAAGAACCGATAAAATGTTGCGCAATAAAATATTAATAATATAAAAAATGGACAATTTTAGTATTTTGGTGTATTTTTCAAGCCCAGGGGTATTATTCCCAGATTTATATACAGTTACCGTGACTACAAGAAGCCTGTGTCGTGTCTGCCAACCGTGTCGGGCAACTGTGGCATAAGGTAACAGGAACTTTTCTAACCTCTCCACTGACATGACAGCTACCATGGAATTTCTGAAACATTCAGAACAACAACAAAAAAAGGAAAAAGTAAGAAAACCAACACGTTTTAAAGGGGAATTCCTCCAATCTGACGTAAATGGTGATATCTGTTGGAGAAACTTATGGAGGCATATGTGGCAGGCACTGATGGGAGCATCTGCGACAGGCACTCTGGGGGCGGAATCTGTGAATGGTAATCTGGTGACATTGATTGTAGGAACTCAGAGGGCATCAATCAGGATATCTGTTGGAGGCACTTATTGGGGCATTCATGGCAGGCACTTCAGGAAATATTTGTGGCAGGTATTGATAGGAGCATCTTTGACAGGCACTCTGGGGACATCCACTATAAGCACTCTGGAGGTTATCTGTTGGAGGCAGTTATAAGGGCATCCATGGCAGGCACTTTGGAGCACATTTGGGGCACTCTGGAGGATGTCTGTGGCAGGCATTGTAGGCACTCTGGAGGACATCTATTATAGGTACTCTGCTGGATTTTTGTGGCAGGCACTCTGAAGGACATCCATTGTAGGCGCTCTGGGGGACATCCATTATAGGCATTCTGGTGGATGTCTGTGGCAGGCACTCTGATGGAGATCTGTGGCAGGCACTCTGGAGGACATCCATTGTAGGCGCTCTGGAGGACGTTCATTGTAGGCACTATGGTGGATGTCCGTGGCATGCATTTTGGGGTACATTTGTTATAGGCACACGGGAAGACATCTATTGTAGGCACCCTGGGGGTAAATATATGATGGGCACTCTGGTAGATGTCTTTGGCAGGCAAAAACAGGGGATTCTATGATGGGCACTCTGGAGGACAACCATTGTAGGCACTCTGGTAGACATCTGATGGTTTATATATGTAGCAGGTACGTATGGGAGCATCTGAGGGTGAGGAACTGATGGTGGCCCCGGAGGCTCCTTATTTCCATATTAAACATTGGAAGGCATTTAATCTGGGCTTGAACTCAGGGGCACGCCGCAAACAATGATCAGAACTGAATACAGCCGCACAGGTAAACCAAGATAAGAAAGCAATAGAGGAGTAATATCCTTGGGGTAGAGTTACCGTCTAATCCAGGCCGCCTCAGTTTTGGTAGAAGGAAGGAACCATTAACTTGTTTGCTTCAAGTCAGTTCAAACACAACCAGCGTCACGCTGGGTTATATATCAGAGCAGAACGCTCCGCTGGATTTATGAGACACTTTCTGCCGGCTGGGGACCGTTAGAGGTAAATAATGCACTTTTGGAAGCAATAAAACAGAAAACAGGGCACGATTCCTTTATAGATGGAAATCGTTATTTGGTGACATTGTTCATTGTCCCGGTGAAGTCTGTTCAATGCAAACATAATTCTCCTCCGTATAAGACATTTCTACAAACAACGTGTTTTTAATGGGGACGCACAGTCTCTCAATGTGCTGGAATAATGGCGTATAATTAGCGCAGGCATTAAAAATAATAGTATTAACGCTTCAGCGGGTCTCCGGCGGCTTGTTACGGCAATCTACAACGACAACTCATCGAGAAGAGTTACAATCACTCTTATGACTTATGACTTATTTGCAATATAACGGTACATGGTATAGTACAGCGAGGCCCTACCAAACCCAGAGGACGAAGCGAAGTGATGAGAACTTGCCACACAAAGCAACCAATTGGATGTCAACCAATCATGGCACTTTACAAGAGTGAGAGGAAGGATCTGGTTTGTGGCCACCGCTGTCTTATTTGACATTTTTGCACTTGTCTTAGTAAATTTCCCTCAAGATGGAGCAGAAAGAACAATGGCGCAACCAATAAGATACTTAAAAAACGAATACTGAATGGTCGCATTTGGGCAATAACACTCTTTTTATCATATATATTCAAAGCCAGGCCAACCAATCAAATTTGACCTATAATCAGATTTGGATCTATATGGTCTAGGCTTGTAGTCTAGGACCGGCATCAGCACAAGTCAAAACCTGGGCCAATGCCAAGGTCCATTGGGGTTGGCGATCTGGGTAAACATTGTCAATACTAGTCAAGCCCATGGTAGGGTATATAGTGGATCCTCTATTTTTCTGTTGCCCAATGACCCACATACACCTAGAGCCAGCCCGGCTGCAGTCACACAACCTTTGACAGCTATGGTAGTGATGGTCAACCAACCCAGAGACGTAACTTTAAGCTACTGGTCCCCGATGCAAAATCTGCAACAGGACTCCCACCTACCACGTAGGAAAGTTTTAGTTTGTTGTCCTAGCCCTTTATCTAAATACCCTAGCCAAGCCAAAGTTGTTGGTGCCCACCCTGGAACTCAGCACCCGGGGCTCATGCTCTCGTTGCCCCCCTAGCTAAGACTTGACTGTTCTATTTTTTTGTGACAAAGGGACCTTTGTGTACCCATGGTTTACTGTTACCTCTGCACCCCCTATATCTATGCCCCTGAACCCACCTTATTATAGGGACTTCAAATATCTCCATCAATGTATAGTCATGGATGGGGTGAAGGGATATTTAGGTAGGGTAAAGTGAAGTAGGGCAGGAGGATAATAAAGCTTATAGTCCACCAGATATTTATAGATGCCGTGCTCACCCAGGATCGGCAGGACAGAAGACACAGACTCCTTGAGACCATTCAAACCATTGGGGAAATAAATGATTTGGTAATGTCCCTTTAACATTATCTTTAAGTTGATAAAAGATACCCCCTTCCTCTATCAGGGCATCTCTACACACACTCCTGTCCCGGGTTCCCAAAGGTGCAACCATGAGTGGGTCACCAGTTGGACACCAATGGTCTATAGCAGTGGCCTCCAAAGGAGGCGGTCAGGGTATGCTGGGAGTTGTAGTTTGGCAGCAGCTTGATAGCCACAGATGGAAGACCATTGGTCTATAGTACGAGAGTGTAGGAGACAATGGTCATTAGTCAGAACATTTAATTCTTGTTCGAATGCCGTGAAGCACACAAATACGATCAGACCATATAAAAAATATGACATGGAAACAAAGGGATACAATGCAGAGTCAGAATATAATAATGTAACATAATAGGAACGACGTAGAATTTTAGAGTATGAATGTCAGGAGAACAGCGGGGGTGACTCTCCAGCCTGTTGGATATTATTCAACTTTTCACCATATAATTACTTATACGCTGGTGGGGAATGGTTTATCTCTGGGCGTCAGCACCACCAATGGCTTTCAAAGCCTCTAAGAAGTGGTATGTATGGATTTCATTCTGGAAGGACGGTATTTTATGCAATGCCTCTCACATGAAAGCGCCGGCTGCTCTGAAGGTCTTGACATTTCCCCGTGCCGCGGCTCTGAACAAAGTAGAGAAAATTGACGGAAAACAAGATTTTATGCCGTGATGTCCTGACTCTGAAATCTCACACAGATATTGTATATAGATAAAACTAGAAGAGCGCCGATAAGTCTTCCCTATTCAATTATTCATTTAGAAAAAATTCAAAAAATGTCAAAAATAATAATGTGATTTCTAGAATGGGCCAAGGGAGACTGGAAAGGGGCAACCACTTGGAGTTGTTGTCATCTCCCCTACATGGCCATAAGAGAGAATGGAGCCTACCTCTGATGGGTAGAAGACCCGCCCATGTTAGCAGATGATTGATTGCAGCACCTAGCCGGAAAGCATCATACTCACAAATGTCTGGACAATATAAAGAATTTTGAGGCATTTTTGTTTATAATCTCCAACAGTATCATATTATTACATGGAAGCCAATTGTATAGATGTATAGACATATTTTGTGTGGAATTACACATTAAGGGGTGGGTATCAATGGGTATGAACGTAGAGTATTCCGAACTGTAGCAACTTTCTTAAAGGAGCTGTCCACTTTGGACATTCCTTTTTTTAGAAGGGTCCCGTGACTTCTCACAGTGTGTCCTGTTGCTGGGACCCCCAGCGATCAGCCGTTAACTTTAATCGTAACTACCAGCAAGTGTTCCATTTCCCTGCAGCACCTCCACAGGAGAAATGAAGAATTACACAGTTCTTATTGAAATGAATATAATGACTGGACATACTGGGTCCTCTTTGGAGTAATTCTATGTTTGGTTAATAGATGAGGGTCCTGAACATGGTGTCACCCTATTTTAACTCATAATTCCCTAGTCAACAATTCCTTTAAAAAAAAAATATAAAAAATGTTGTGTGCCAAAAATAGGAAATACTGATTTTAAATGCCTAAGCAGAACAGTAGCCACATGTCTAGGACGCAATGACTTTAAGGGACAGAGGAAGTATTATGTTAATTTTCTCATATTGTTTTTTTATTGTTTTTAGATTTTCATTTCTCCAGAAACTAGGGACTGTATGAGTCTGCAAAATTGGTCTGTTTTATTTTTCTCCATAAACAGCACCACCCCTGTCCATGTCTGGTATTGCATCTCTGTTCAAATAATTAAGAGTGAGCTGCAGTACCAGACACAACCCATGCGGAGGCGCAACCAATGTAGCGGTACTTCTACAACCCATGTAATGGTTACTTTAAGAAGCATCTAAAAACTTGTCGGATGCATTTACTTAATCCCTAAATCAATACCAATTGCAAACGCAGCCCCTGGTTGACAAATAGAGAAAGCAGTGAAAGTGCTCCCATTGTTATACACAGCGTTAAAAGTATTCTACCTAAAAATAAAACAACTGTAAAACACAACACCAAGAAGTGCTCCAGAGGTGTGAACCTCCCGACCAGCGGGGCTGCACACGAAAATAATTCTATCCACCTACAAGGTGTTTTTTTTTAAAGAATGTATTGTATATTAATATAATACTTACAGAATGACTCTGGGTATAGAGGTGGGAGGAAAGACGAGCTGCTGTATATCTGCAGAGGCCAAGGAGCCTCTGGTATTCATAGATTTCTTAATTTTTCGACATTGGTTCTATATATATTTATAGTGTACATTGGACGTAGTACTGTTCAACTGGAATCATTTTGTAATGTTTGGATGTTGGCGTATGTGGTTCTGCCAGGGAAGCTGATATGTTGGATGGATGTATAATGGGAGCCCTAGACTGGATGGGTCTAGCTAAGGTGGCATGAGGGTGTTATACTGGCAGGAGGTACGCCTGGGGGTGACTGAGGCGGACAACTATAGTAACTATAATATGAATATGTATACTTGCCATATTGGGCATAATAAGGTGTAGCAATGATGACATAATCATTGGAGAAAACACAGTAGGTGTTGATGGTGCTTGGTTATATATGATGACAATACTATGTATAAATATAAAGGCTTATAGACGGGGGTTGCACAGCTGATCTACTGTCAGGAGGTGTCATATATGGTGGCAGTAAAGTTCCTGAAGTTGTATACAGTGGCCATAAAGCTTTCATACTAAATGGACATAAATACAATAGAAATGCGGATGTTACTCCTGTAGGAGTCATATCTGGTGGCAGTGAAGTTCCTATCTTGATCTTATACACAGTGGAGCCCCATTATTATGACCACCAAATAATATCCAGAGTAACCGCCGTGTGCAGCACAGACAGCGCTAGACGGGCGGAGAGTGATCAATAAGGTGCTGGTCGGTTGTCTCCGGTATCTGGCGCCATGCTGACTGCAGAACATCGCACATTTGCTGGAGGGTGCGTGGGGGAGGATCCATAGAGCCAACAAGATGATCAAGGTTTTCCCACAGATGCTCAATTGGGTTCAAGTCTGGTGAGTTAGGGGGCCAGGGAAGTACTTGGAAGTCTTGGTCGTGCTCTTCCAACCACTGTCGGACATTTCTAACCGTGTGACTTGTCGCATTGTCTTGCTGTATGGGGGGGGGGGGGGCGTGATCTGCAACGATGGATTCAAACCCAAATCACTTCAGAGCCTTCCACATGGATGAGCGGCCCAGAGAATGCCATGAAAACATTCCCCGACCATAACGCTGCCTCCACCGGCTCGTGTTCTTCCAGCAATGGCTGCCGGGTGTTTGTTCTCGGATGTTTCTCGCCTGACGCGCCAACGTCCATCCGTTCACGAAGCCGAAAACGTGACTGATCGGAGAAGGCAACCCTCTACCAATCATCGGGGGTCCAATTCCGATACTGCCGTGCAAATTGAAGCCTTTTTCCTGATGCAGCTACTACATACATAGGAGCAGTGACCCTCCGTCTGCTTCGATGTCCCATACGCAGTCGGGTTCACTGTACTGATGTGTTAGACACACGCCTGGTCGCCCCCTGGTTGATTTTCACGGTGAGCTGCTCCACTGTAGCGTGTCAATCGGCCCTCGCGCAGCTTCGTAGCCAATGTTCACCTCTCACATCAATGGCACGTGGTACTCCGCAGTTTCCACGTCAGTTATTTCCAATGGCGCTATTTGTCCACTCATGACACACTTTCCCCACAGCAGCACGCGCACAGTTCACAAACTGCGCTGTGTGAGAAATACCGACACCCTTGGCCCGAAAGCCGATAATCTTCCCTCTGCAACTCTGATAAATCGTCCCTTTTACCCACGACAACGAGTGATATGTGATCAGACCGCCGACCGCACCCCTTATATACCCACCAGGCCACGACACATCACCTCCATCATGGGCATCACCTCCTTCATGGGCTGCGTGCTGACGACGTGGAAAGTAGGAGGTGGTGATAATAATGGGACTGGACTGTGTATATGGTGATATGGAAGCCGTTAGACTGTGCGGTCATTCATTATATGGTTAGTAAACCAGATACGTCTATATATTATAGCAATTAGGGTGTTACCCGTGTTAGGTGCTGCCAGTGCTTGGTTATATATGGTGGCAATCCTCTCTGGATATATAATGTTGCAATCATGATATTATATGGTGGTCAGGGGTCATATATGGTGGCCAAAAAAATAGTTTTTGTTATTTTTTTTCTAAAAACAGCACCACTCTTGTCTATAGGCTGTGTCTGGTATTTCATCTTAGCCATCTAACTTACCTGCAGTACCAGACAAAGCCCATGGACAAAAGGGGCGCTGTTTCTGGAAAAAAAAAGTAGACCCTTTTTCTGATCTCATACGATCTCTTTAACCGCACCAAACTATAACTAAACCTATGGAAACATACAAAGCACAAAGCGAGAATGTTAGGACTGTGAACGTCCTTGTTCTGAGAAATAAATGAGACCATGACAGGAAGCCTCTCCCATCCTAAGTGCATCCTACGTGTCCTTGTTGCTGGGTGAGTCACAGATAATGCTTTGTATCTGGCGCGTAGAAAATTACCTTTATATCATATGTTTAATAGCACGCTCGTGACTGTGGTCACACAAAAACGGACGGAAAATCTGCAGCCGCACTAGAAATCATTTTTTTTCTGAACACACAATGTGATAACAATGTATTTTGAAGGAACTGGAGGAAGAATATGATAAGACGCCTATAGCGGCACCGGCACCTGGTTTCCAATTCCCGTACATAAAATTAAAGATATCGAGAAAGGAACCTGATATAAGAAGACAAAAGATGCCGGTGAGCGGTAAAGCGAGGACTGGCGAGAATTCTTCATGTTCTCAAGTAACACTTACAGAGCAGCGGAAACCTTCTTAAAGGCGATGTACATCTTTGAAAAAAGTTTTCGTTTTTTTGTTAATAAACGTGTATCAGTGTGATTGGTGCAACTTTGTAATTACTTTTTATTAAAAATTATTTTGACTTTTTAAGATGCAGCTGCTTTATATCCTGTATACAGAGCAGCTGAATCCCGTCTCCGTCAGGTCAGCGGGACTGACGGATTCAGAGTCAGCGCGTCCTGCATGTGATCCACCTGTTATTGATCAGATCTAAGTTATAAATCAGAGAAACGCAGGACCCGCTGACACTGAACCCGTCAGTCCTGCTGATCTGACGGATTCAGGATTCAGAGCTAGATATAGCTGCTCTGCATACATGATATAAAGCAGCTGTATTTTAAAAAGTAAGAATTATTTTTAATAAAAAGTAATTACAAAGTTGCACCAAAAATACATATATTAATAGCAGGTTTGTACATTTACAGTCGTGGTACCCGAGGGGGGACTAACATAGGACCCTCCTCATTGAAGACCCTTATATCTATTACCAACTTAGAAGGTTAAAAGCCAATATAAACCTACCGCCCATTGCCAGTCATTCTATAATGTTGAAATATTAAGATGGTGTCTATATACAGTCTGATACTACAACTATTGAGCCCTGGGCCTAATGTTACTACATATACAGATGTAGCCATCTTTATCTTGACTCTGATAAGTTGCTGCAGCCTGATATCACACAACAAAAGCCATTGAAATGTCATTGAAAAAGTCAAGTTAGTTTCCCGCCACTGTGTATTTAATGTGGTAAAAGTCAAGCTAGAGATGACTACATCTGTAGGGTTCATAGTTACCCTCTATCAGGCAATATGGTTGGATGATGATCAACAATCTACTCCAGTTGGCTAAGGAAATATTCACCTTACAACCGCGTAATTTCATTTTACTAGAGATTGTAAATCAAGTGATGGGACTTACGTTGACAAATCAGACCATGCTTCTGTCTCAGTCCGCAAATTGGGCAACGGGGTCAAGCCACAGACGGCCATTGCTGGCTCCCCTTGTTCCACTGGTGCTTCACGTTGTAGGCTTGAGGTTTGTTTTTTTTAGCTAATTCTGATATATGCAGATGTGGCCGGCGTTAGATGTATAAGTGGTGCCAGATGAGGTGCAGTAGGGAGCTAAAAAGGACCTTCCAAAAATGACATAGTCTGTTATAGATGACGGCAGGTGCAAAGTGGCAGCTTGGTACCTGCTATACCTGTGCCTGTTATAACTGAGGGTGCTCAGGAAAACAATTCAGGTATATAGTGACAGCAGGGAAAGACCAAAACGACCATAGCCTTTCTATGCGGGTTTTAATGTTTTTATTTATTATTGTTCTTGTTTTTGTCGTTTTTTTTATACTTCTTTGTTTTTTTTTATCTGAACTTACAATGGAATGATTGATAGACAAGAATAATGGTGGTCCTAAGGGGCTCCTAAAGGGGTGTGCAGGGTCTTCACTGTATCTCCATATGCCTTTGATTTTATAAGAAGTCCCAAAAAATGGTGACATGATGCTTGGGAATCGGTATGTAGAGGGGTATAGGGAAGCACATCCACGTACATGCGGCACCCCACTCAGCCTGTACAGCAGCACTAGGACGCTGTGCTGCCCCATACTACAGAGCCGTAGAGCCCTCATACTCTGCCGTACAGAGCCGTAGAGCCCTCATACTCTGCCGTACAGAGTCGTAGAGCCCTCATACTCTGCCGTACAGAGCCGTAGAGCCCTCATACTCTGCCGTACAGAGCCGTAGAGCCCTCATACTCTGCCGTACAGAGCCGTAGAGCCCTCATACTCTGCCGTACAGAGCCGTAGAGCCCTCATACTGTGCCGTACAGAGCCGTAGAGCCCTCATACTCTGCCGTACAGAGCCGTAGAGCCCTCATACTCTGCCGTACAGAGCCGTAGAGCCCTCATACTCTGCCGTACAGAGCCGTAGAGCCCTCATACTCTGCCGTATAGAGCCGTAGAGCCCTCATACTCTGCCGTACAGAGCCGTAGAGCCCTCATACTCTGCCGTACAGAGCCGTAGAGCCCTCATACTCTGCCGTACAGAGCCGTAGAGCCCTCATACTCTGCCGTACAGAGCCGTAGAGCCCTCATACTCTGCCGTACAGAGCCGTAGAGCCCTCATACTCTGCCGTACAGAGCCGTAGAGCCCTCATACTCTGCCGTGCAGAGCCGTAGAGCCCTCATACTCTGCCGTACAGAGCCGTAGAGCCCTCATACTCTGCCGTACACAGCCGTAGAGCCCTCATACTCTGCCGTACAGAGCCGTAGAGCCCTCATACTCTGCCGTACAGCCTCCGTGACAGTGTGATTGAGGCCCTAAAGCTTCAAAAAATGCTATTCTTTCTTTTTGATATTTTTGATTCAAACCACAGGTTATCTATGAATAAGCCGCTGACAGGGTCAACACGTACAAGGACCCAGTGTCCGTAAACTTTTTCCAGTTCTGACCTCTTGTTTCTGAAATGACATTTTATTTTTATTTTTTATGGTAGTAAACCTTGGAGTAACCTAATCATAAAGATCGAATTGACCTTAATAATGGATGCAGTGGTGCAGGGAACGATCACTGAAGAATTCACCATCCGTAAAAGAAGCTTTAAAGCAGCTGTAGGGGAGTGGCAGTTCAGTATAAGGGATCTGCTTTTTTCCTCCAGAAACAGCGCCACTCTTGTCTAGGGGCCGTGTAAGGTATTGCAGTCAAGTGAATGGGGCTGAGTTGCAATACCAGACACAGCCTAAGAACAAGAGTGGCGCTGATGTCATGCAACACTTTTAACTCAAGAAACCTCAAGGGTGCAACATCTGCATTGGTCTATATATATATATGATACATCAAAAAAATTAAATAAGAAATTATAATAAATAATTCAACCAATAGAAATTCAAGACGCTGGTTAGAGAATTTACATGATAGTTGTTTTACGCTTCAGGAGCTCCTGATCCTATCGGTCTGGAGAAAACAATCTGTATGCAAATGTTCTACTCTTAAAGGTGCCGCGTATTTATTTTTTTAACATTCCGCAGAACTTCCTCATTAAAGGGGGTGATTACTTTTACTAGCAATTTATTTTCCACTGCTTCATTGCATCTAAAAGGAAAAGAATGAAGCAACTTTGCAAATAGTCTTGCTTAAAAATATTGTACCGTAAAGTGTATGCAGCTCCTATACAGACCCGTAGGTCTGTATAGGGTTTAAGCAAAACGATCTGCAAAGCTGCATCCATTTTTAATTCTGATACATTGGAGAAATAAAAATGTGGTTGCAGAAGTTTACACCCCCCTTAAATAAAGGTTTGATAGATACTTGGTTTATGTCTTAATAGTGATCTTATGTTTTGAGAAAACATATTGGAATATAATCTATGGCCTGTACGTTACCTGCCGCTTCCAATCTTAAAAACCTCTGAATAGAGATAACGGGGGCAATTTATTAAAGGGGTATTCCCAAAATCAAAATTCATCCGAAGGATAGGTGATCATTTTCTGATCGCTGGGACCCCCACCGATCGTGAGAACGGGGGTCCCGTACCACCAGATCCTCCTCACTGCTCGACTGCACTGAGGAGGACATTGAATTGAGTGGTGGTCGAGCATGTGCGCTGCCGCTCTATTCAAAGTCTATGGAAATGACGGAAACAGCCGAATACAGCGCTCGTCTGTTTCTGTAACTTTAAGGCCTTGTTCACACAGCGGGGAAAAAAAAAAAGACGTGTAAACGTGTCAAAAACACTAGCGTTTTTGTAAAGCGCTTTTTAAACTACAGTTGTTTTTGACTCGTTTTACATGCATTTTTTGATGTGTTTTGTGCTCGCTTTTGGCGTGTTTTTTTGCTACGTAATCAGGACTCCTATTGACTATGGGAAGTAGGCGTCTTTTCAGGGTGTCTTCGGCATGTTTTTGTCGCATTTTACGCACCAAAGAATTGACTTCACGCTTCTTTTATTACACGACGCGTTTTTTAAACACACGCGTAAAAAAACGCGTTGCATGCACTGATGGTGCATTTTCCCATTGATGTCAATGGGAAGCTTAATCCAAGCGTTTCCGATGTAAAACGCGCCGAAAACGCGTCAGATACATGCCGTGTGAACAGGGCCATATAAGAGCGGTGGACACATGCTCTACCGCCTCTCCATTCAATGGAGATTTGGTATCACCGTAATTGTAATAACTCGCAGAATAAACCAAACGTTTCATTTTCAACGCATGAAGTAAAAATTAAACCCGAAAAACATGGTGGAATCACAGTTTTTTTTCCCCATTCCAAAACTTCTGGCTCTTGGAATGCGACGATGAAAAACAAACGTCTCTAAGGGGTTAATAGCCGCTAAGATCCTGAGATTTCTTTTCGAGATGCAATCATCAAATTTCCATGCGTCATGGGCGAGAAAATGTTCCTGAATCTTTGTAATTTGTGCATTGTGAGCTTCTGTGAGGGGTTAATGCTGCCGAATCTTTCTCAAGGCTTTTGTAATAATAGAACGCCACTGCGTGTCCACGTTCCGGCTTTCTCTGAGTACGTTGACCCCGTGATCTGTAATTGCCAGAACGGCAAGAGGATTTGCAAAACCCATTATGATACCAAATGTCTGTTTTGTGTTGTGCAAAGTAATTAAACCCCCGTCATTATCCGGAGATAAAGGGAGGAAAAAGAATGAATTCAGAATCAAAGAAATGCTTGAAAGAATAAATTCCATCTTAAAATATTAATAGCAATAAAGTCAAAGTTTATTTAAGAAATGTGTCTGCTGTTTAGAAAGGTCATAAGTAAGTGAACCATTATAGAACATTGCATGGGGTAAGTAATGGGAACCTCCTCTATACCTTTTTGTTACCCTTGAGACCCATCCCAGATCATAGAGAGTTAAAGTTGGTCAAAGGGAATGGAACGGCTGTCAGATGAACGGCTGTCAGATGAACGGCTGTCAGATGAACGGCTGTCAGATGAACGGCTGTCAGATGAACGGCTGTCAGATGAACGGCTGTCAGATGAACAAGCTCCATGTTTAAGACATATAAGCCAATAGTATTAGATTTTGGAAAAAAATAAGTGAACCATGGATACTATGGACTGATTACTAATCACTAGAGATGGTAAGCTATGCTATAGGAGCATCAGAGACAAGACCATTTGTCATTGACACCAAAATAAGCACTGAATGAAGATCACCAGATAAGAGGGGATTGCTCATTGGGGACTAGTGCGGGCACCATAATTGCTTCATGGATCACAAGATAATAGATGGGAGTAGAGATGAATCACTGCTAACAAGGTCACCAGGGAAGAGATGTTTGTTATCAGGAAATGGATGAATACTGATTAGGTCACCAAAAAGGCATAGGTAGCAGTCACAGCCAGGCCCTGGTGCCAAAGCCCACCCTGCCATATAAAAAGATACCAGTATTATAAAAAACAGATGCAAGGTGGGGTTCCCTATTACACATTTTATTTTGGGGCTCAGTAGCTACAAGTTATGCCTCAGTAACCAGGTAGTTGATGATTTCTCTATGGTCACCAAGGAGTAGATGTTCTCTATGGGTCACCAGTTAGAAGATGATTGCTCTATGGGTCACCAGGGAGTAAATGTTTGCTCTATGGTCCACCAGGGAGTAGATGATTGCTCTATGGGTCACCAGGGAGTAGATGTGCTCTATGGGTCACTAGGCAGTAAATGTTTGCTTTATGGGCCAGAAGGGAGTAGAGGATTGCTCTATGGGTCA
This sequence comes from Rhinoderma darwinii, assembly GCF_050947455.1. Lineage (NCBI taxonomy): Eukaryota > Metazoa > Chordata > Amphibia > Anura > Rhinodermatidae > Rhinoderma > Rhinoderma darwinii. The sequence continues at coordinate 10,569,859 of NC_134696.1, read as the reverse complement.
CCAGGGAATAGATTATTGCTTTATGGGTTACCAGGGAATAGATGATTGCTCTATGGGTCACCAGGGAGTAGATGATTGCTTTATGAGTGACCAGCGAGTAGATGTTGGCTCTATGGGTCACCAGGGAATAGATCTTTGCTCTATGGGCCACCAGGGAGTAGATGATTGCTCTATGGGCCACCAGGGAGTAGATGATTGCTTTATGGGTGACCAGCGAGTAGATGTTGGCTCTATGGGTCACCAGGGAATAGATGTTTGCTCTATGGGCCACCAGGGAGTAGATGATTGCTCTATAGGCCACCAGGGAGTAGATGATTGCTTTATGGGTGACCAGCGAGTAGATTATTGCTCTATGGGTTACTAGGGAAAAGATGTTGGCTCTATGGGTCACCAGGGAATAGATGTTTGCTCTATGGGCCACCAGGGAGTAGATGATTGCTCTATAGGCCACCAGGGAGTAGATGATTGCTTTATGGGTGACCAGCGAGTAGATTATTGCTCTATGGGTTACTAGGGAAAAGATGATTGCTCTATGGGTCACCAGGGAGTAGAGGATTGCTCTATGGACCACCAGGGAGTAGATGATTGCTCTATGGGCCACCAGGGAGTAGATGATTGCTTTATGGGTGACCAGCGAGTAGATGTTGGCTCTATGGGTCACCAGGGAATAGATGTTTGCTCTATGGGCCACCAGGGAGTAGATGTGCTCTATGGGTCACTAGGGAGTAAATGTTTGCTCTATGGGCCACCAGGGAGTAGAGGATCAGTCTATGGGTCACCAGGGAGTAGATGTTTGCTCTATGGTCCACCAGGGAGTAGATGATTGCTCTATGGGCCACCAGGGAGTAGATGTGCTCTATGGGTCACTAGGGAGTAAATGTTTGCTCTATGGGCCACCAGGGAGTAGAGGATCAGTCTATGGGTCACCAGGGAGTAGATGTTTGCTCTATGGTCCACCAGGGAGTAGATGATTGCTCTATGGGTCACCAGGGAGTAGACAACTGCTCAGTAGGTCATCATAGAATAGATTATTACAATAGGGTCACCAGAAAGTGGATGATTTGTCACTATGTCTCTAAATAGTAGATGATTGCTCAATAGTTTACAAAGCAATGAATAGCTGGTCCATAGGTCATCATGAAGTAGATGATTGCTCTATGAGTCACCAGGAAGATGATTATTCCATGAATTACCAAGTAATGGACAATTTCAAATTAGGTCATCATGAAATAGATGATTGCAATATGGTCTCTACGAAGTGGATGATTTCTTATTAGGTCAATAGGGATGATTGGTTTTTGGGTTACCAAAGAATGGATAAATGTGGAATAGATCCTCATGGAGAAGATAATTACTGACTAGGTCATAAAGAATTGAATGAGCTCAATGGCCTATACAAGGTCTGACATGGAATGATTTGGGAAAACTCTGATGTTGCATAAGGATAGACTCTAAGTATTAATAGTCTGCAAACTTCACATGAACACTTTCTTTTATTCGCACTGTTATAACTTGGTAGATGAAAAACGAAAGATAATGTCGTGATGATGAATTATGCTAAATGACAATTTCAGCTCTGCTACATCTGTACGCCAACAAACACAAAGTAAGACGGATGATTTTTTTGCAAACAAAAATAAAAGAGGACATTTATCTTATTAACTTACTGCCAACCGCAGACTTAGATATACGCACAGAAAATTATTCTAACCTCACTCGAAAGAAGCAATTGAATTTCGTCTTGTATCAGCCTTTGGCCATCTCTATCCCTTCATCCTGAGTAACTGCTCTTTTTTGCTAATATAACCTCCCCACTTTGCATATTGTAATTACCACTCTCACTGTAAAGCTCTCCCTCATTAGTGATGTTAAGATCTGCTCTCTTCTAAATGGGAAGGTTGACCCCGGCCCTTCAGTGACCTTCTTAAATTAATCTTGCATAATGAGGAATAGAGAAATCGCTCTCTATATGACCAGGCATTGAGCAGGATTAGCGTCAATGCTAAGCCTAGAGGCCTTATATACACAGATAAATTGGTCATGGAACAATAGAGACAACTAGGGTTGTGTTACTGCAGGATTGAGGTTTCTTGGACCCACCTGGGGAATTGATTCTCAGCGCCCATCCTACAGCTATACAGAACATGGGTTCTCCGTGTTTTAGGAATATAGTTAAAATATAAAGAATAATAAACGATGTAATATTCTCACTTTACCAATTCCATTTTGGCATCTCTGTTCACCGCCAGTTCCCGACCCTCTTGGTTGAGAAATAAATGTAATGACCTGACATTCAAAACAATGTCACATCCCGTTGTCATATTTCTACAGTAGGGTTGTCACTAGGGAGTATATGATTGTCCTAAGGGTTATGAGGGACGGAATTACTGGTCAATGGGTCATCATGGAGTAGACGATAGCTATTTAGTTCAATGTGAAATAGAAGATTTCTCTATGGGTAACCAGGGTATAGATGATTACTCACCAGGTCACTAAGGAGTTGATGAATGGACAACTGCCCAATGGGTCATCATGGAGAAGATGATAGCTAAATGATTAACAAGAACTTGATTATTTCTTAATAGATCACCAAGGAGCAGATGATTGCTCTATGGGTTATCAAGGAATGGAAAACTGCGCAATAGGTCATCTTGGAGTAGACAATTTCTCACTAGGTCACCGGGTTGTATGATTTCTCTATTAGTCACTAGTAGTAGAGGATTACTCTATGTGTTACCAAGGACTGGACAACAGCCCAACAAGACATCAATAAGTAGATGATTGCTAATGGTCACAAGGAAGTGGATGACTTCTCAATAGTTCACCACAGAGAGTAGATTGTTACCATGAAATGGGAAAATAAGTCAAGGACTGGATATTTGGTCAATTGGCCACCATGGAGTAGATGATAGCTCTTTCTTACAACAGGTAGTAGAAGGTTGCTCTATGAGCAACCAGGGAGTAGATGCTTGCTCACCAAATCACCAAGGAGTTGATAAGTGGACAAATGCCCAATGGATCATCATGGAGTAGATGATAGGTAAGTGATCAACAGGAAGTGGATTGTTTCTTAATAGATCACCAAGAGTAGATGATTGCTCTATGGGTTATCAAGGAATGGATAACTGCTCAATAGTTCATCTTGGAGTAGATCATTTCTCACTAGGTCACCAGGTAGTGTATGATTTCTCTATTAGTCACTAGGTAGTAGATGATTACTCTATGTGTTACCAAAGACTGGACAACTGCCTAATAGAACTTCATGAAGTATATGATTGCTAATGGTCACCGTGAAGTGAACGACATCTCAATAGTACACAACAGAGAGTAAATTGTTGGTCTATGGTTTACCAAGAAATAAGAAAGTAAGTCAAGGTCTGGATATTTGGTCAATTGGCCACCGTGGAGATGGTGATAGCTCAACAGGTAGTTTAAGATTTCTCTATGGGTAACCAGGGTGTAGATGATTGCTCACCAGGTCACCAAGGAGTTGATGAATGGACAACTGCCCAATTGGTCATCATGGAGAAGATGATAGCTAAATGATCACAGGAAGTGGATTGTTTTTTAATAGATCAACAAGGAGCAGATGATTGCTCTATGGGTTACCAAGGAATGAATACATGCTCAACAGTCATCTTGGAGTAGATAATTTCTCACTAGGTCACCAGGTAGGTATAATTGCTCTATTGGTCACTAGGTAGTAGATGATTACTCTATTTATTAACAAAGACTGGACAACTGCCCAACAGGGCATCATTAGATCACCAGGGAGATTAGATTGCTTGGCTATGGGTTACCAAAAAATGGGTAAATAAGTCAAGAACTGGACAACTGGTCAATTGGCTATCATGGAGTAGATGATAGTTCACCAGCTTCCCGGATATTGGAACATTGCTCTATGGGCCACCAGGGAGTAGATAATTTGCTTACAGGTCATCAAGGAGTACATTATTTTATGGGTTAGTAAGGAATGGTCAACTTGCCAACATGTTATGAAAGAGGTGACTGATAGATGGTCACCAGTTCACCAAGGAATTGATGAATGACAGCTACCCAATTTGTCATTATGGAGAAGATAATCAAATGGGAAGTGAATTATTTCTTAATGGGGAAGGTAAATGATAGCTGCTCGATATGTCATCAATCATGGATGGTCACCAGGAAGAGGATGACTTCCCACCAGGTGACCACAGAGAGTGGACTGCTGGTCTTTGGGTCACCAAGGAATGGCTAAATTATTAATCGTGGAGCAGTTGATAGCCCATAAGGTCCTAAGGGATTAAATGATTGTTCAATGGGTTACCAAAGGTTTGACTATCACTTTGGGTCAATCTTATATGGAATGAATGGATGGAGCTTCACTTTAATATAAACAAATTTTTTTTTTACTGGATTTACTAGCCCCGCAATAGAAAATACTAAATATTTTATGAATTTATTACAGAATATTATTTACAATAGTCAAATATTAATTTCAATTCTCCTCCTAAATTGGCCACATGGGGACTTATATTTGGCAGCTCCTGTAGGACCTTCTATTCAATGTCAGCGCTGCTGAGCTAAAAAAAACAACGCAGCCTCTTATTTTATCACAAATTAATACCAATTTCTTGAAGAAAAAAAAATGAAATGAATGTTTTTTATTCAGCTCCTCTGTCTCGGCTTTGGCTTCTATGAAAAATGAAAAAACCTTGAGGCCGTCTCCGCTTTGTCAGACGATCGCTCATTAGCATTTCTCGACTATCAGGATCCTTGGGTCTATTTTGCCTCAATGAAAAAATAAGGTTATTGATACAAAAGAGTCTATAATTCACTTATCTGGCAGGTAGAGCAGACCGCGTCCTAGAGAATGGCGCTCATTGTTACCATCTTGATTGGAATTTTCTATAACTTCAAAGAAAGGTTTTTAGAAGACTGCAGGACCGCGACTGAGATTCCAGGCAGGCGGAAAATCATGAAAAATAGCAAAAAAGAATTTAATAGCAGCTGATGAATTCAATTACAGATCTGTCCAGGATGGAAACAGTCAGTCGTGGTCACGAACACTTCAGCTGTAAGATCCATAGATGTGGTTGGTACCCGAAGAAGACGTCAAAGGGAAACGCAAACCATTGTATTCAAAAACAGTAAGTCTAGATTCACACGAGCGTAAGAAACCTGGGACGAGAAAAACTGCAGTTTTTGACATCCGAGGATGCGTGAAGCGCAAAAAAATAGGACCTGTCCTATTTTCTCACGGACCCGTCACCCTTAAAACAATGGCCGTGTGAACGGCCCCATTGAATTACAAAGGTCCGTATGAATTAAGCCTAAGGCTAGGTTCCCACGGGACGGATACACTGCGTAAAAACCACGCAGCATATCCGACCTGGAACGCGCAGTACATTCTGTCCGAAAATCTAACCATATCATGGTGCGTTTTTTCGGACGATATTTCCACTGCGGAAAGCAGAGGTAAAAACCACTCATACTTACATTGGTCGTTGTTATGGCGACGCGTCCCTCCGATGCATTCCGGTCCGGCCTCCATGGATAATGCTGCAGCCCATGTGACCGTTGCAGCCTGTGATTGGCTGCAGCAGTCACATGGGATGCAATGTCATCCCAGGAGGCCGGACTGCAGGAAGAAGGAGGGCGTTCTGGATGAGTATGTTTTTTTTTATTTTCCGTCGTTGCCATTTTTGCGGCGTAATCGCTGCGAATACGCTTCAAAAGTCGGAACACTGGGCTTTATGTTGTGGGTTTTGCATCCCCATTGTATTCAATGGGGAAAACCCGCAACGGAAAATCAACAGAAACGTGGCATAAATTGACATTCTGCGGAATTACATTTCGCACTGCAGGTCAGTTTATCAACGTTTACGCTGCGGTTTTTTTTTCGGCAGCGCGGGCCTGATGTTTTCTGAATCTCACCCACTTTGTTGCTACTGTAAATGCTGCGGAATTTCCGCACAAAATTCTGTTGCGGAAATTCCGCAGCGTTTACGCTACGTGGAAACCCACCCTTATAGTAGAGGTCTTACCATTGGGACCCCCACCGATCCAGAGATCCATGTAGCAGCTGTGGTGCATTGTGGGAGATATTCTGTACCTCAAAGGATGATGTCCTACACTGAAGGGTATCAGCTAAACCATTATGGGTCTGTGTGTGTTAATACAGGGCTAAGTGGCAGCTCTGGGTGTGACTGGAGTATAGTACAAGATGAAAATCAATTCATAAGAGAAGCAAAGTATGTGCAATGCAATGTTTAAGAATCACAGACGTTTGAAACGCGTAAGCGTGGTCCCGGGATTTTCATTTCAATTGTTCTGTTTTTTTAAATGACCGAATTGTTTTTACAAGAGTGCTGGATGCACCATTTTTTCCTCTCCATTGCCTTGCATACCGTGTATGGGATATCTTGGGATATTTTCGAGCACCGTGCCATTCATGACGTGGAATCAACTAACGAATGGACTAGCGCAGTAGAAACGCGTGAGCGAACCATTGCAATCATTTTTCTCTATTTTTATTATTTAAAATGTCCCTTTTAAATTCGTCTCATGGCCCATGGCATTAGCCATTGTAACCCCCTCCTGCAGCATAATGACGTGGTGTCCATGGCCACGTGACCTGCCGTTCTTATTGTATTAGTCAGTGATGGGTGAAAAACGAATAAAAAACTTCACAGTGTCCTCTACCTGAAGACATTTTGGGTCATTTAGAGTTTGGAGAACTCCTTTAAACCTTTATTAAACCTTTATTTATGGCCTTCATAGGTTGTGTAAAGTGGAGATCCCCTTTAATTAGTTTTCTGATGTCACCTGATTTCTACTGATGGACGGTCTGCAGACTATCACTCCCATCAGTAAGAGCCTCTTTATAAAGCGATTTCCCGCCTCGGTTTTGACACCGGTGAAGCTGCAGGTTGTTCTCTAGATGCGATACTGTGGGAACCGCTCATCCACATAATTGATTTTACCGCTTTCATGATTATTTCCCATTTAAGTAATATTTAATGGTCCTGCAAAGTGAAGTTTGGATAACACCCAGCGATAAGCCAAGTGGAAGCCATTTAACAAGACGTGGAAAAAAAAAAAACAGACGTTTTAGGAACAATTAATCAATTTTGACATAAAACAGAGACAATTTGTTCCAAGACAAGAACTTTGTTTCCTTAATGCCGGACAGAAGAGGTGCAGCCCCTAATGGATTCTGTCTCCTTACATGTTCTTACTGGGATTCACTGCACAACACTGACAGCTGAGTTACCGCTCCCATCCCCCTGCACCCATTAAGCAACTTTCCAATATACTTTGTGTATCATTCCCTTACTTCTTTCAAGATCTCTGCTAGCTGTCAGTTGATGCAAACATTCTTGTTGACACTAAAAGGATAAAACCTGTCATATTCTGCTCACACAGCTGTAGGGCTGATAGTAGAAAGATCTGATATACTTAATGAACTGTGCACCTGTGAGAGCAGGAGAAGATCCAGGTGTGATATACATGAAAGATTCTGTAGTTAGAACAATGATCCTTCAAAATTAACCAAACAGTGGCCACATAAAAGTGCCATACAGTGGCCAAATAATACCACCATACAATACCCAGTGATATACAGAACCTAACAGTGCAAAAAAAACAAAAACAAATAACAATACCAAACATTGCCATATAACATTGCCATATAAACAGTGCCATATAACAGTGCCATATAACAGTGCCATATAACAGCTACCATATAACAGTGCCATATAACAGCTGCCATATAACAGTGCCATATAGCAGTTCCGTATAACAGTGCCATATAACAGTGCCATATAACAGTGCCATATAACAGTGCCATATAACAGCTGCCATATAACAGCTGCCATATAACAGTGCCATATAACAGTGCCATATAACAGTGCCATATAACAGTGCCATATAACAGCTACCATATAGCAGTGCCATATAACAGTGCCGTATAACAGTGCCGTATTACAGCTGCCATATAACATTGCCGTATAACAGTGCCGTATAAGGGTATGTTCACACGTAGTCAACCAAAACGTCTGAAAATCCAGAGCTGTTTTCAAGGGAAAACAGACCCTGCTTTTCAGACGTTTTTTTACCAACTCGCATTTTTCGCGGCGTTTTTTGCGCCGTTTTCGCGGCGTTTTTTACGTCCGTTTTTGGAGCTGTTTTCATTGGAGTCTATGAGAAAACAGCTCCAAAAACGTCTGAAAGAAGTGTCCTGCATATAATGTATATAAGTGTCCTGCATATAATGTATATAAGTGTCTTGCACTTCTTTTGACGAGGCTGTATTTTTACGAGTCGTCGTTTGACAGCTGTCAAACGACGACGCGTAAATAACAGGTCGTCTGCACAGTACGTCGGCAAACCCATTCAAATGAATGGGCAGATGTTTGCCGACGTATTGGAGCCGTATTTTCAGACGTAAAACGAGGCATAATACGCCTCGTATACGTCTGAAATTTGGCCGTGTGAACATACCCTAACAGTTCCGTATAACAGTGCCATATAACAGATGCCATATAACAGTGCCATATAACAGTGCCATATAACAGTGCCATATAACAGCTGCCATATAACAGTGCCATATAACAGATGCCATATAACAGTGCCATATAACAGTGCCATATAACAGTGCCATATAACAGCTACCATATAACAGTGCCATATAACAGCTGCCATATAACAGTGCCATATAACAGCTACCATATAACAGTGCCATATAACAGCTGCCATATAACAGTGCCGTATAACAGTTCCGTATAACAGTGCCATATAACAGTGCCATATAACAGTGCCATATAACAGCTGCCATATAACAGCTGCCATATAACAGTGCCATATAACAGTGCCATATAACAGCTGCCATATAACAGTGCCATATAACAATGCCATATAACAGTGCCATATAACAATGCCATATAACAGCTACCATATAACAGTGCCATATAACAGTGCCATATAACAGCTACCATATAGCAGTGCCATAAAACAGTGCCGTATAACAGTGCCGTATTACAGCTGCCATATAACATTGCCGTATAACAGTGCCGTATAACAGTTCCGTATAACAGTGCCGTATAACAGCTGACATATAACAGTGCCATATAACAGTGCCATATAACAGTGCCATATTAGGGTATGTTCACACGGCCAAATTTCAGACGTATACGAGGCGTATTATGCCTCGTTTTACGTCTGAAAATAGGGCTGCAATACGTCGGCAAACATCTGCCCATTCATTTGAATGGGTTTGCCGACGTACTGTGCAGACGACCTGTTATTTACGAGTCGTCGTTTGACAGCTGTCAAACGACGACTCGTAAATTTACTGCCTCGGCAAAGAAGTGCAGGACACTTCTTTGCCACGTAATTTGAGCCGTTCTTCATTGAAATCAATGAAGCACGGCTCAAGGTTTACGAGCGTCTCAGACGCCTCGTAAATTACGAGGAGGAGCATTTACGTGTGAAACGAGGCAGCTGTTAACAGTCTGTCTTTTCACACGTAACTGCCTCTCAGCGTGTGAACATACCCTAACAGCTGCCATATAACAGTGCCGTATAACAGTGCCATATAACAGCTGCCATATAACAGTGCCATATAACAGTGCCATATAACAGCTGCCATATAACAGTGCCATATAACAATGCCATATAACAGCTACCATATAACAGTGCCAAATAACAGTGCCATGTAACAGCTACCATATAGCAGTGCCATATAACAGTGCCGTATAACAGTGCCGTATTACAGCTGCCATATAACATTGCCGTATAACAGTGCCGTATAACAGTGCCATATAACAGATGCCATATAACAGTGCCATATAACAGTGCCATATAACAGTGCCATATAACAGCTGCCATATAACAGTGCCGTATAACAGATGCCATATAACAGTGCCATATAACAGCTGCCATATAAGGGTATGTTCACACGGCGGGGGTCCGTAACGGCTGAAATTACGGGGATGTTTCAGCCTGAAAACATCCCCGTAATTTCAGCCGTACCGGCATGTGCAGGCGCTTGAACGCCGCGTCAATTACGGCCGTAATTAGCGCTGCTATTCATTGGAGTCAATGAATAACGGCTCTAATTACGGCCAAAGAAGTGACAGGTCACGTCTTCTACGCGGGCGTCTATTTACGCGCCGTCATTTGACAGCGGCGCGTAAATATACGCCTCGTGTGAACAGACAAACGTCTGCCCATTGCTTTCAATGGGCAGATGTTTGTCAGCGCTATTGAGGCGCTATTTTCGGGCGTAATTCGGGGCAAAAACGCCCGATTTACGTCCGTAAATAGGCCGTGTGAACATACCCTAACAGCTGCCATATAACAGCTGCCATATAACAGTGCCATATAACAATGCCATATAACAGCTACCATATAACAGTGCCAAATAACAGTGCCATATAACAGCTACCATATAGCAGTGCCATATAACAGTGCCGTATTACAGCTGCCATATAACATTGTCGTATAACAGTGCCGTATAACAGTTCCGTATAACAGTGCCATACAAAATTGCCGTATAACAGTGCCATATAACAGTGCCAGATAACAGTGCCATATAACGTTGCCATATACCAGTGCCATATAACAGTGCCATATAACAGTACCATAAATACTTAAACAATACAACTATACAGCACCAAAATAACAGTGATATACAGTGCTCAAATAATACCACCATAGAGGACCCAAATATTAATACCATAAAAGCCTAAATTATACTATCATACAGGAATATCCAAATAATACTTTTAGAGCCCAAATACCCAAATATCAGGGCCACACAGTCCTTTATGAATCCTAAATAATACCGCCATCCATAAAGTGCTCAAATAACTGTGTCATAGAGGTCAAATAATAATGTCATGTCCAAACTGAACTACACAGTACACAAATAAAAGTGACATACAGTACCCAAATAATACTTCCATACATTGCCAAATATCCTTGTCATATACTGTCCAAATGAGACTGTGTTCATGAGCCCAAATATTAGAGCCATGCGGTTCTGTGTCATTCATAAATGATACCACCAAATACTGCACAAATAACAGTACCAAGTAATGCCACCATAGAGGACTCAAAGATCAATGCCACAACAAGCTCAAATAATACTGTCACACACTACCAAATAAAAATAACTTGCAGTGCCCAAATAATACCACCATATAGTGCCAAATATATATTTTTAATTCCTAAATAATACCACCATAGACTGCACAAATAACAGTGCAGTACAGAGCCCAAATAATACCAGTATAGAGTACCCAAATAACAGCGCAATGCATAAATTATACAGTCACATAGTACTCAGATAAAAGTGTCTGCCAGGGCCCAAGTAATACCACCATGTAGTGCCAAATATATTTGTTGCACACTGTCCAAATACTCCTGAGCTCAGTGCCACACAGTTCCATACACCCAGTGCCACACAGTTCTATACACCCAGGGGCATACAGTTCTACACACCCAGGGGCATACAGTTCTACACACCCAGGGGCATACAGTTCTATACACCCAGGGGCATACAGTTCTACACACCCAGGGGCACACAGTTCTATACACTCAGGGGCACACAGTTCTACACACCCAGGGGCACACAGTTCTATACACCCAGGGGCACACAGTTCTATACACCCAGGGGCATACAGTTCTATACACCCAGGGGCATACAGTTCTATACACCCAGGGGCACACAGTTCTATACACCCAGGGGCACACAGTTCTATACACCCAGGGGCATACAGTTCTATACACCCAGGGGCATACAGTTCTATACACCCAGGGGCACACAGTTCTATACACCCAGGGGCACACAGTTCTACACACCCAGGGGCATACAGTTCTATACACCCAGGGGCACACAGTTCTATACACCCAGGGGCACACAGTTCTATACACCCAGGGGCATACAGTTCTATACACCCAGGGGCACACAGTTCTACACACCCAGGGGCACACAGTTCTACACACCCAGGGGCATACAGTTCTATACACCCAGGGGCATACAGTTCTATACACCCAGGGGCACACAGTTCTATACACCCAGGGGCACACAGTTCTACACACCCAGGGGCATACAGTTCTATACACCCAGGGGCATACAGTTCTATACACCCAGGGGCATACAGTTCTATACACCCAGGGGCATACAGTTCTATACACCCAGGGGCATACAGTTCTATACACCCAGGGGCATACAGTTCTACACACCCAGGGGCACACAGTTCTACACACCCAGGGGCACACAGTTCTATACACCCAGGGGCATACAGTTCTATACACCCAGGGGCATACAGTTCTATACACCCAGGGGCATACAGTTCTATACACCCAGGGACATACAGTTCTATACACCCAGGGGCATACAGTTCTACACACCCAGGGGCACACAGTTCTATACACCCAGGGGCATACAGTTCTATACACCCAGGGGCACACAGTTCTATACACCCAGGGGCATACAGTTCTACACACCCAGGGGCACACAGTTCTACACACCCAGGGGCATACAGTTCTACACACCCAGGGGCACACAGTTCTATACACCCAGGGGCATACAGTTCTATACACTCAGGGGCATACAGTTCTATACACCCAGGGGCACACAGTTCTATACACCCAGGGGCACACAGTTCTATACACCCAGGGGCACACAGTTCTATACGCTCAGGGGCATACAGTTCTATACACCCAGGGGCACACAGTTCTATACACCCAGGGGCACACAGTTCTACACACCCAGGGGCACACAGTTCTATACACCCAGGGGCACACAGTTCTACACACTCAGGGGCACACAGTTCTATACACCCAGGGGCACACAGTTCTATACACCCAGGGGCACACAGTTCTACACACCCAGGGGCACACAGTTCTATACACCCAGGGGCACACAGTTCTATACACCCAGGGGCACACAGTTCTATACACCCAGGGGCACACAGTTCTATACACCCAGGGGCACACAGTTCTATACACCCAGGGGCACACAGTTCTATACACCCAGGGGCACACAGTTCTACACACTCAGGGGCACACAGTTCTATACACCCAGGGGCACACAGTTCTACACACTCAGGGGCACACAGTTCTATACACCCAGGGGCACACAGTTCTACACACTCAGGGGCATACAGTTCTATACACCCAGGGGCACACAGTTCTATACACCCAGGGGCACACAGTTCTATACACCCAGGGGCACACAGTTCTATACGCTCAGGGGCATACAGTTCTATACACCCAGGGGCACACAGTTCTATACACCCAGGGGCACACAGTTCTACACACCCAGGGGCACACAGTTCTATACACCCAGGGGCACACAGTTCTACACACTCAGGGGCACACAGTTCTATACACCCAGGGGCACACAGTTCTATACACCCAGGGGCACACAGTTCTACACACCCAGGGGCACACAGTTCTATACACCCAGGGGCACACAGTTCTATACACCCAGGGGCACACAGTTCTATACACCCAGGGGCACACAGTTCTACACACTCAGGGGCACACAGTTCTATACACCCAGGGGCACACAGTTCTACACACTCAGGGGCACACAGTTCTATACACCCAGGGGCACACAGTTCTACACACCCATGGGCACACAGTTCTATACAGTCCTTATATTATACCACCACAGAGTGCACAGATCGCAGGGTCATACAGAGTTTTATTCACAGTGTTCACGTCCTATTCCCCATGTTTGTCTTTCTATTGTTGGCGATGGCTCCTAAATGATGAAAGCCCCGGGACATTTTCTCTATTTGCCTCTCCTATAATCCTGTTTTATAGTAAGTGCATCCTCCACAAGAAACATGAATAAATGGTCGCCGGTCCCTTTAAGAGAATAAACACAATTGTCTGGACTTCATGAAAGCATCGGGCAATAATGATGAGAGTCGAGCTTCACGCTCTCCCTAAAACTCCAAGAAATTCACCGTGATAACTGCGAAAGTCATTACACAAAGAAGCTTCGCACTGAGATCAACATCGTCTGGGATAAGACTAAACAAAGTGGAAAAGGAAATACAGAATCCCAATGATGTTCCGCGTCGGGGTAATTGTTGCGGTATCTCATTGTGTTGTGTCTGTGCGTTCCCTTATATCAATCTCTTACCGGGCTCCTTCATTCGTCTGCAGCACAATACCTGGTGGAGTCAACTCCACTCCTCCTGCTGTAAAAGCTGCCGTATAACTGCTGTCATGTTCTGTCGGGCAAGGCGCTAATGTCACTTTATGACAAATGTGTTCTGGAAAACAATTACCAGAGGCAGAAGAGTCATCGCAGGAATCATGTCACCTATATTAGAATGAGAAGCTTTCGATGGGGTTCAGGCTGAGCCTACTTGACAACTTTTTTCCCGCGCCGGATGAAGCCCATAGGAATACACTAAGGTGCAAGATGGTGGGGTTTACATAAATCTGTAATGCAACTTGTTATTTCTAGATGTTTGTTTTTTTTACATTTCCAAAAGTTTTTTTCCTCATAGAGAATTATGTGACATTCATGTGAATTGTCACGAAAGAAAATGTCACAAACTGCAGAAACGATATGAAGTGAAAAAGAAATGAGACTAAATTTTTTAGTAAACTTGAACATATCTACTATACAGGTAGACAACCTGACTGCTATAAGGCCCGTGGTGATGGGGGCCCAGCAAAGAACTGCTTTCCTTGCTTCCTATCCCACCTTCATAGTGCTAACCTGCAGCTGCCACTAGAGGGAGCTCATTGCATACAGATGTATACAACTCTAATAGAGCTCTATACTAGGTGTATGTATCCATATGCAGTTTCTCCCCCTAGTGGTAACTGTAGGTTTTTATTTTAAATACATACCATTTTCAAGACCTATGCTTGCTGTCAGTAAATGGAAACATTTTTGCTTACACCCAGGGGCTGAAATCTGATGCTGATCTTGCAGTGCTAACACAGGTGGAGAACATGTTAGAATGGACAGATCTAATGAACCGTGCTCCTGTGTCAGCAGGACAAGATCTGGATAGGTTTTCAGCCTCTGGATGTAATATATTGATAAATCACTGTCAGACAGTCACATCATTGACCCTTCAAAATAAACCATACAATAGTCATAAATGCCAATACCATACAGTGCTCAACTAACAGTCCCATACACTACCCAAATAACTGTGTCATATAGTGCTCAAGTAACAGTTCCATACGGTGCAGGGTATCAGAGATCTCTCTTGTAAGGAGCTGTGCAGCTGTGTCAATTGAGCATGATCATTATTCGTTTTCAGCCTCTGGATGTAAAGAAGAATTTTCCATTCACTGAAAGCAAGCCTAAATCTTGAAAAAAAGTTAAACATTTGTATATTAAGCAAATACTTAATATAAGTATTGTTTATAGAATACTGGAAGAGCCCTTTAAATGAAGCCTCTAAGGCCCTGTTCACATGGCGAGTATTTGACGAGTATTTTGGCGCGTTTTACGTGCCAAAATATGTGTCTAAAATTGCTTCATTAAGCTTTCCATTCAAATCAATGGAAAAGCGCACAGTTAGTACATACAACACCTATTGTTACGCAATTGTATTAAAAAAACGTGTCGTGCAAAAAACAAGCGTCAGGTCAATTCTTTGACACGTAAAACGTGCCGAAAATGCGCCAAATGTTCCAATAGTTAATGGGAGTCCTAATTGCACTGCAAAAAATAAGCAAAAAGGGCACACAAAACGCGTAAAAAAACATGTGGAAAACGCGTCAAAAACGCCCGTATTTTAAAAAGCGCTTCACGAGAAACCATAGCGTATTTGACATGTTTACACGTCGTTTTATCTGAGCGCTGTGTGAACAAGTCCTTACTGTCACAGTGATTAACTATAAGACGTATAGGTGGAGCACCCCTTTAAGAGGGGATTCATGAAGAGATCAGTATGCGTGAGTCCATGCTCTTTTGTTCTGTTCCTGTGCCCGCCGTTTTCTCCCGGCCGCTGCCACCGCGCTCCTGATTGTTTAGGAAAATGAGAACTTCTGTTTGTTATGGAACAATCGGTTTGCATAGAAATTGATGCTCAACACAAAACAGTCATTACGACAGCCCCGGCGCGGCGCAAATGTATCAGCCGTGTAAATACATTCCCTCTTATGAGTCATAGAAAAAAAGAGTCTATTTTCAGGCAAATGTTCTAGATAAATGTCTTATTATTGCAGACGTTGTGTGGAGGCTGTCGCAGGCGATATTCCTGACGCGGCTCTGGGAGGGAATATTCAGCATTTTCCGCGGATTACACATAGAGCAGCGGCATTAATGATGTTTTGTGAAATATATCCAGTCTGCAGCCTCCGCTCACATCTCGTACAGTGCGATGGATGGCAGAGGATGATTGCTGCTTGCAGGCAGAGCCGAGCTTTAGGCAGATGGTTGCTTTACAATTTATGAAGAGCTCATTTCTGCACAATCCCGGGAAGGAAAAAGCTTTTCTATCACTGTATTGTTTCTTAGCTATAATTGTCACAGAAGGTAAAAGTCAAATGGTCGGTGTGATCAGACACTATGTCGGACTTGACTTTTATCTTCTGTGACAATTGTCGCTAACAAACAATACATTGACAGCAGATGCATGGACTCAATATACAGATCGCGCCCACTTGAGAAAAAATAACTGTCGGCCCTCCAAGAAGGGTCCTCAGGGGCTGAACTTACAGAGAACATTGCACGGGGCCAGTCACCCTGAGATCAAAATAGCAATGAGAATCCAGGAGACCTGCACTGCCCTCAAGGACATAAAGTATGTTGTACAGATTCCGATATTGCAAGTGTTATGTGGTCTTGGGGAGGGGGCAAATACAGCTCCGGGACCCCAATGTAAAATCTGTAATGGGCCCCCCCACCTACCATGTGACATTTATAATACTGGTGTGTTCTTATGCGGCACCAGGGGCTCTTAGGCACTTTTGACCCAAGTTCAACTGCTACATCGGCACCCCCTAAAGTAACGTCCCTGGGGGGGATCAATACTAAGTTTTGCCCATCTCCCTTTCCTTTGGTCTGTATGAAGCTTCGCAAGCTTGGCAAATTGCTGGTGTGTTTAGCGCACGAGGATTGCCTACACTAGACACATTGTAACCAACCTTAAGCAAGACCAGATCTGTAAACGTTTTTGAGCCTCTAAATGTAAACAATGAATGTTTCCATTCACTGACAACAAGCAGCGATCTTAAAATTGAGGTGGAGATGAAATAGAGGTTTGCATGATTTTTCATTACATGATAAATGTACACAAAAGCAGACTGATGAGGCATCATGTGGTCGCGGGGGTGAACGTGACGTCCATGATGACGTCAGCACGGCGGGTGGCAATTGGCTGCAGTGGTCACGCGATGTGGATGACAAGTCAAGACAATCAAGGAACCGCAAGGGATTTTAGGATTGAAGTTACCCATTACCTGTGCCCATCTCAGCAGGGGCATCGCTATAGGGGGGGCAGAGGTAGCAGTCGCACCCGTGACCCGGCCCTGGTGCCGCAGGTTCTCACATGGGCCGCTCTATAATATGTTTGTTTTCTTGCATTTACATGGAATTTTTGCAAACTATAACAAGCTGTTTCATCCCTGGCAGCTATGAATAGGTATCAAGCCGAGACCGAGAACGTTAAGCCGACAAAAAGAGAGAGGAGGGAGGATTTGTAAATTATCATCATCATTTAATCCCCTGGAAATCTTCTTTAAGAGTTGTAGGTTTGGCCCCGGTGATCCAAGACATATTTTCACAGCGGGAGTCATCTAAGCAGTACGGAAATGCACACCAGGTAACTCAGCCGGCGAGCGTTTCCCTCATTTTTCGTAAATCAGATGCAAATTACGCTTTAATTATCTATTGTGCCAGATACGCGGTAATCAGAGACGGCCGGAGAGCGCTCACTCGCAGCAATTTAGCATTCTGCAACAATAAAGGAGATCAAACCAACTCAATGGGGACTTGGGTTCATTAGCAAAGACTTTTTGAATTTCCAAAACATAATATTTGCTTTTCGGGGGAAATTTTTGGATGTTTTTGAAAACCGGATAATTGTTTCTTGTCTTTTTTCAACCGTTGTTTATTGCCGTTCTGCGTAATGAACCTTTAACGGTGACTTTATTGCCTGCTAAACAGTCAAATCTATTGATTGCTTAATAAAACTGATTCACTGAGAGGGTCCTCTATCAGCTAACAGGGTTGAGAGGGGGAGGGGAGAAGCCGCAAAGTACAAAGCTCAGTAATAAGCGACAGATCACGGAGTGCAAATACGACACAGGCGGACGTAACAGGGACGCACAAATCAAATAGGATGTAATTGTGGCGCCTCATGCCTCTTTCATTGTGCTAATGCCCTGTTTGGTTTGAATCATTATTTTTCTCCACAGAAAGAGTTCTCAAATTTAAAGGGGTTCTTCGCTTTAGATAATCCTTCTGTGCTAGCGGAAGCCACCAAAAAATAAGCTGATCCTAGAGTGTCCCACTGCAAGGAGCCCCATCGATCACTGTAATCTGCAAGAGAGCTGTAGCGTCCATGGCCGCGGGCCGTCGGGTTTACTCACCTTCCGACGCCCGCAGACATGGATCCGTGAGCGCTGGCCCCTGTCTTCTTCTTTGGAGACGCCAGCGCCCACTTCCGCTCCGTCCTCCTGTGTCCCGTAGGGTGCGCGCGCTCGCTCGCGCACGGCCTTAAAGGGCCAGCGCGCGCACAAAAGGATCGTCATCATCATCAACTGCCATGATTTCCTGGTCTATAAGAAGGCCCAGGCCTTCTGATCCTTGCCTGAGCTTTGTTAGTCTATCCCAGTCTGTCTCGCAAATGGTCCCTTAGTGTTTCCCCATTCCAGTTGTTACCCGTGCCCTGTTACCCGTTCCTGTATTCCGTATTGTTCTAATTCCTGTGCCTACCAGCGTTGGAGTCGTGTCTACTGCACCTGCTGTCGTTTGTCACGTCCAGTGTCTTCTGCCACGTCCAGTGTCTTCTGCCACTTCGGATATACTGCCCGCCACGTCTGGCGCCACCTGCCGCACCAGCCTCCATCCGTGCTGAAGCCATAGCCACTATCTGGACTATTTCAGGTACCCAAGCATTACTGTATGCCATTGACTTTCGCATAGACTGTGACCTGGTCAGCTGCCTCCCCGCTACGGCGTAGTGACCTAGTGGGTCCACATACCCTGTGCCCGTGACAAGAGCCTGTTAGGAAGTATGCATTTCCCCTGCAGCGCCCTTACAGGACAAATAATGCATTACAAAATGACTATTTAAATCAATGGACTGTCCATGTAACGTATGGCTGTGCTGGGCCCTCCAGAGAGAGAAACTCTTTGTTTTTGCATTCGTTTTCACAAAAAATTCAGAAATATCCTAATAGTCCGAAATGAGGGACTGCCCTTTATATTTACTAATTATAGCCAAAAACCAGACAACACTCCACTTTGTGCACACCAGCAAATATTTTTCTTTACTAATCTTGTTATGACTTTAAACAGTAGAATGCCTTATACTCAAGTCACACTCAGAGCTGCAATCAAGGGCATAGATATAAAACACAGGGGGGCAAAATAAGTACTCCCCCTCCATAAAAAAAGTGGTTGGTGGTTTTCTCTGTCACTGTGGGTAGGTGGAGGAAGAGAAAAATGGCAGGCCCTTCTGACCTAAGTGGGAAAAACCTGACACCATAATGGGCTCAATTTAATGTTTGCTATAGGGCCCCTCCATGTACCCCACTGTGAGTCTCCATATCAACATGGATTCTGCTGACAAGATGACATTTTTTGGATCACAGGTCAGACTTTCACATCCAAGCAATGTGGCTAGATGTTTCTAGTTTCCTATTGCAAACAGAGCTGTGGGGGTGGGCTCCTGCTGCAGCCAGTTGCCTTACAGCCATACACAGTTTTATGAGAGGGAGAGGAAAATGGCTGATCTCACTGGACAAATTTAGAAGACATCTTTATATAGTTCCAGAGTTTTGCAATGAGACACGGAATAAAATTAAAGAAGTGCTGAAATTTTGTATTTTTTGTGTGTATTTTTTATATTTTGTGTTCCTTTAAGTCATGTCGATCTCATAAAAACCCAAAACTACCCAGGAAAACTATGAAATAAACTAATAAAGTTTTAGATAGTCGTGTATTATGAGTAGCAATGTCTCTTACAAGTGAATAAAAGCCTTACGATATAAAAACTCTGCTGTCCTCTGTGAGTAGTAACAGATGTGTTGTAATGAGGTTTCAGCACCAGAGCCAGCGGCAGGAAAGCTTCCCCCCAGCCACGCACCTCTGCATTTCATCAATGTGGTAACATAAAAACATGGCAAACATAACTCCCCCCTTGCAAATTTAATTTTGGTCCCACAACTAACATGTATTGTAATTAGGGGGCGGGATTAGTGCCAAACACTCCTCCCCCAAGCACTGATGGAGCTTCCAAAATGGTTGGTGGATGAGAGGAGTTTATTCTCCGGTCCCCTCATGCCATTCACAGAACATGCAGTATGGGGGCTGGGGGGGCAGCTGCAAGGTTGGAGGGGCTAGAAGCCCATAGAGAACCTTCTGCTAATTTCTGATGAGTCCATAGGTCGGAGGGGTTGTGTTGGTTTTGTTTTAGTATTTGGCTGATCCGGACATGAATGGCTTTGGTAATATACTGTAGTCACTCCCTGTACGTTCACCTTGTACTCACTGTTACAGTATGGTTTCTACATTGTATCAACTTGTGGTCGTTATCTCCATGACACCTTTTTTCCCGCACCAGGAAATGTTCCAGTTGCGTGTTAATTACTCATCCCTACACAGGTGACGGTTGTCAGGTGTGAACAGTCATGTGACCACTAAGCTACGCCCCAAGGTAGAAAAGATCAAAAAGAAATGGCAGCAGAAAACGATGCCTCTTGGTACAGGACTAAAATCCCAAATAATGTCTCAATTCTACAATTATCTTTCCCGATCGTCCCTGGTGTTGTATGAGGGGGTCATGAATGTGACTTCTAATGACAGCGGTCGTGGATTCTTTGTAGTCCTTTAAATTCTGAACAATAATAATGTGTCCGCTCCATAGTCCGTCTGCTCAGATTTGTCTTCATTTGCTCTAATCAGTTATAAGGAGACGAGGAAGAGAAATGTTTCATTATCGCTGATTCACAATCTTGGCTTTCGCCTTTTTCTTTCTTCTCTCATCCAGGAGAATCTCTGCAAATTGTTTTTCACCATGTGTTTCAGGTGGGGACATCGTTCCTGCCAGATACAAGTCACCACCTCCTGGCACGCCGAGGAAGCTGGGAAATATGACTTTAATGGATGTGGCATGACATGATGTGTAGAGTAGCAGTTTGCAACCGATAGCCTTCCCGTGGAACTATAACTCCTAGCATGCCAATACTGGCTGAATGCATGAAGGAAATCTATTAAGCTATGTGCACAACTACCAGCATATATAGTGTAACGTCCAATGGGGTTGTGGATCCACTGGGCTACTCGGCCGTAACGTAGTAGCTGCTGGCCAGACAGGTGTAAAACAGTCACAGGTAGATGGTACATTGGTGGCAGCTGGATGCAGGCAGATTGCAGGTAGGAGATACAAGCTGGTGCCGGATTACTGAAAGCAGCCACAGGATACAGGGTACAAGATACCGACTGGTCACGGACATAGGATACCGACTGGTCACGGACATAGGATACCGACTGGTCACGGACATAGTATACCGACTGGTCACGGACATAGTATACCGACTGGTCACGGACATAGTATACCGACTGGTCACGGACATAGGATACAGACTGGTCACGGACATAGCATACCGACTGGTCACGGACATAGGATACCGACTGGTCACGGACATAGTATACCGACTGGTCACGGACATAGGATACAGACTGGTCACGGACATAGGATACCGACTGGTCACGGACATAGCATACCGACTGGTCACGGACATAGTATACCGACTGGTCACGGACATAGGATACAGACTGGTCACGGACATAGGATACCGACTGGTCACGGACATAGGATACCGACTGGTCACGGACATAGGATACCGACTGGTCACGGACATAGGATACCGACTGGTGTCAGACACAGGATACAGAACCTTCGCAGGCTAACACCAGGTTAGTTGCTCAGGCACTGGGGCAGTGGGCAAGTCCAACGACATAGCCCAGGGTGTACAGGGATAGGCTGGGGACACTTTAGTGGTGCGCGCGCAGGTCCTTTAAGAAACTACCAGAGAGCGCGCACCCTGCGGGCACCAGGAGCTGGCGGCGGAGCGCGCCAGCTTCCCAGGGGAGAAGGAGGGAGATGCCGGCGGTGAGTACAAACAAACAGCCGGGGAGGGAAGATGCCGGTGGGTCGCGGCAGTCGGCGCTACATACACTATTGCCAAGCTGCGCCCACATAGCACCCGAATAACACGCCATACAGTGCTTAAATAATAACGTCACTGTAACAGAGCAGCCAACTAAATACAAAAGTCTATAGGCTGTGGTTGGCAGAAGCCCCCAGATTTTGGAGACACTTTGCCATTGCTTTTATCAGGGTTAAACAATAAAGAAGATGCCATTTTCATTTTAACATAAGGCACGGACTACTTAAACTATATGACGCCCTTCAAAGATAAGGAATTTATCTAAAAGAAAAGTTAACGTCGCTTAGTTGGTTCATTACATTTACATCTTCTATTGATCCTGAGGATCGTCATTGTACATTGTACTGCCACCACTAGGGGGAGCTCACTGTATACTGATTTATACAGTTCCCATTGAACTGGAGGATAAATCAAGTATGCAGCAAGCTGCCCCTAGTGGCTGCTGCAGGCGGGCAGAATTTTATCATATCACTTAATGGCTTCTTGAAGGCAAGCAGAGGATTTAGAGCTCAGAAACAGAAAAATGGAGCCCTGGCTCTATCAAGATAAATCAGCACAGAATTTGGGGAATTTATATACATCCTTGCTTTAATTTATCCATCTATTCAACCAATCAACCAACCTGGTTGGACAACAATATTTATAAATATTAATATACTATGTTGCAACCTCATTGACTTTTGTATGTTTCACTAACCCCCCAAAAAAGTTCAATATCAGATGGAAGCTATAAAGCAGCATTAGACCTTTTATGCGGTGACTACAAGTCTCATCATTTCTAGCTGAAACTTTTGACTCTATCCAACAGATTTCACATACCGTCTCAGGTCAAAGTGCAGAACAGACCAATTTCGATCCCCTTCAGATTAATCTTGTAAAGGCGGGTCCTGCAATGTACGGAGCTGATAAGCAATTTGGCAGAGTCGATGTAGCAGCTGGTCGATCAAAGAACTGCCTGTAGGAATTCAGCTGCGCCCTTCAACTCTCATCAGGTAGAAATTGAGAAGCTTGTTCTGGTAAAAAAGCTTATTTCATCTATTTACATCAGTCGCTAACAGCGCCGTGAGATCGGCAGCAACTTCTGCTGCGGCCAATCTGTGCCATCAAGATAAAATGCTCCCCTCTCATATAGACTGAGCTCTAAATACAACATCAAATGTATAAATTCTACTCGTATTCTCTTTCATTTCTCATTTCTTGCACGGTCCCATTTTTAGCCCCGGACTAATCAATTTTTTCTGATTTTTATATCCATAGTGATAGTCCCTTTAATTAATTGCCACCATAGATACCCAGCCCTGACTCACATGAAGTTCACATTTGTTCCAGTATGGTTTCTACACTGCAGCAGCATGTGTCTCATATCCATGACACATATTTTCCCATGACGTGTGTCAGACTCCACCCTCTTATGTTATTTCCCTGTTGGGTTAGAAAGGTGAAGGGCAGATTATTTCATCGAAATTGGTCCAACATTTTTGATATGGTAGAGCTGCAAATCTCCTGTTTCCCAAAACTAAAATTCTGGATGCGTGCAGCCACCACTAGAGGGAGCTCATTGCATAGAGATATATACATCTTCTATTGAATTCAATAATGAATACATATTAGTGAGCTCCCCCTGGTGGTAGCAGGGAGAGGTCACAGCCTGGATTATTTTTTCATGAACTGTGTTTTCTTACTCTTAATTTTGTTTTTATAATTGTATCCATGTCATTTTATCGTCTCATTCGTACACTGCTTGTGTTTAAGATTGTAAAGTGGCTCCACACTGGAAGGGAACAAGTTGGTAGACCATGGGGACTGCGAAGGTAATGACATCTGCAAAGCAAGAAGTGCCAATGAAGTGGAAACCTTCTGTAAAGCAGCATTTTAATAAAAGCAACAAAAATGAAAGCCGCTAATTGTCTCATTTACATTACTCATGGTGATGATGCCTGACGTTAATTGCTTCATAACCATATTTGAACTTTCTATGAACCGGGAGCTTTGTTTTATTGCTTTTATTTTACGGGTAATTGGGTCACTATTTTCTCTTTGGGATTGTAAATTTAGCAGTATACAGTATGTATATTGTGTAGAGCAGCGCTCCTAAGCTATGGTTCTATAACTGTCCGAAAGCTACAACTCCCAGCATGCCTGGAGCCTGGAGTTGTTATTCCGCATCAACTGGAATGGCACAGATTGGGGAGCGCGGGTGTAGAGAACTCCAAACGTCACTATTCATATAACAGAACTAAAGTCATTTAGTAAGACAGTGGTATAAACCTTCTAGAGTGTCTCTAGCTAAAAAAAGAAAGCTTGCCTGTGCTCCTTATCCTTATTCTACTCTTTCGGCCTTCAGTTTATGGGACAGGAAGTAGCTCTCTGACAGTTACTATTGTCGGCCATATTAGCTCTCATGTGACTGTGTTTCTGTCACCTGGTCACCCAGAGACTCCTCCTCCTCTTTCTCACCCTCAGGTCCCAATGGCAGCATCCTCCCATCCCTCTCACTCTAGACCTGTTTCTTTAACAGTGGCCATACCCTGATCCTTAAAGATTTGACTAGTTAGGGAAGGATTAGTTGTACATTGGTAAAACTATGTATTATTTATTATTTTTCTTAAATTAATGAGTTGTCCACTTAATAGAGCGGCTCCCACTTTGGTGGAAGTGACACGTCCATGTATTACACAGTCCCCTATTGACATCAGTGAGTGCCATGTAATGCTACATATACCCTGCAGTGATGGATCAGCTGTCATACTAGGGGGATCCATCATTGCGGGAACAGTCTAGAGAAAAGGGTTTGCCCTAAGCGGGCAATCTCTTACAGGGGTTGTCTCATCTGGATCGCCCCTTCTCAGACTGCTCCCACCCCAGGGTCCAGCCTCTCTAACTTTAGTTGAAGCTCCATAGAGCCACTCCTGGCAAGTTAAATGTTACATAGTTACATAGTAATGTAGTATTACATGGGGCCCATTCAAAAGAATGAGAGACCAATAGAGAAAAACTAATTTCCCAATTTAGCAAATAGTTTTATTTTTTTAAAAGTGGTAAAACATAAAACAAAACGTATAAATTTGGTATCACCGTAGTCGTATCAACCTGTAGAATAAGGTGAATATGTAGTTTTTACCTCCTGATGGACGCCGCAAAAACAAACCCCCCCCCCAATATGGCGTAATCGCTGTTTTTTGCCCATTTCACCCCACAAATATTTTTTCGCAGCTTCCGAGTACATTATGCGGTACAATAAATGGTGCCATGAAAAACTACAACTTGTCCCGCAAAAAAAAAAAAAATCCCCCATATGGCTATGTCAACGAAGACATAAAAAAGTTATGGCAATTGGAAGGCGGGGAGGAAAAAAAAACGAAATTGAAAAACTCAAATTGGCTGTGTCCTTAAGGGGTTAAAGCACTGTATATTTTTTATGAAGGTCATGATCACTTTGTGTAGTACTTTATACTTTTTGTATAATTCTTTATGTTGTGTTTATGTTTTTTACATATGGGCTCGGAGTGAACATTAGATTTCCCCATTTATCCATGGCCTCCAGTATACGGTATATTTCAGTCACATGTGATAATGATTTCCGCGGATGACCCGGTGTCACGGCTTCCATTAATCCCCCGTTGTATAATTAGACGCACAGGTCATGTTTTTCCCTTATTTATTTCAGGTCAGGATATAGGCTGGGCGATAGATCTTCTGTGGATATAATAGTGTCATGTATATAATGTGTAGCAGCCAGCGGTGAAAAATGATACAAGTCTAATAAATCTTCCTCAATAATCAGACGCTAATAAATCTGATTGGAAATCTCAGCAAGCGGAACTGAATTGTGTAATAATCCTGTCACCAGTTAAGGGCCTTAAAGGAATTGTCTACTTTAGGAAACCCATTTCCATACACCTTATTAGGGAATTCTGAGTTATTGGAGGGGGGTCCTCTGTTCAAGATCCTCATCTCTTGGAGACGGGTTACATAAAACGACTCTGGAGGACCTATCCTGTCCCACCTGTGGTGGCGCTGCAGGGAATTTGAACACTTACTGCCAGGTTTCCACACAGATTACAGTTGATCGCTGAGGTCTCAGCAGGGGGATGCTTTGTGATCTGCTTATTGTGAAGGGGCCCGTCTAACAAGTAGAGCTTGTCCAAAGCAGAGAACCCCTATAAAGGGGAATTCAACTTTTAGCTTTCTCTGACGTATCGTTGAGATATATGAGAAGACAACATTGAACATCCATCTATTTCCAGAATAATGGCTCCATGGCCAAAATTTCTGTTGGCCAAAATTTCTATAACTTAGAATCTTCAAGAGAGTGGCATTGATTTCAATGGTGTCTCAGTGAATGTGCCCGCTACAGGAACACAAATCTTGAACCGACCAAAGGGGGCTCAGCGTAATTATTAAAGTTTGTGCCACCTTCGTTGTGTCCAAAGGTTGGAGTCGCATCTTAAGGACAACTAGTGAAGTTATCTTCTCACATGCCTCATTGTTAAATCAGAAGATAATTAAAAATGGAAGTCCCCTTTAAAGTGTACTTGTCTAGAGATTTTAAGATCAAAAGTGGTCAACCTTTGGGTTGCGGCCTGATGTGTTTTTTTTGATCAGTTGATGATGAGTTATGGTGTCCTAGAACATTAGAAGGACCATACAGAAGCAGGTGAGACCACTAAAGACCTCCTCTACACATAGTTCATCAATAATGGTGATGGCTGTTGCCTATAACTCATATCTGACAGAGAGTTTATCCACTGGGTACATAGGTTGAGAGCCAAGTTCTGAATGGATGACGACCAAAGGTCTTCATCGGATCGTAGAACAATGTTACAGTGATAAACAATTGTCCCACTTTGGGTCCAGCAGCAATGATGGCTCCACCAGTGGTGGGATGGATTGTGGATCACTACCTGAGACCACAGATAAACGGGCTCTCCAATGATTCGCTACTGAAAAAGAGTTGCTGTCTTATTCGGCATGGATGTAACAGTATGGAGATCATCTATAGACAGGGACAGAATGTGCAGTCGGCCCCAAAATGGAGGGGCCAATAGGATTCTCTTATCCCCACATAGATGACAGGGCCCAGAAGTCCTGAGTGTCTCAGGATACCCCCAGTCAACAATAATGTAGCAAAATGAAGCCAAGTGCTTACTTACAATGTATGGTGGTCCCAACTCTTGGGCAGAGCCTCCTCCGCTCCCCGGTGTCAACTTTCAGCCATTTCCACTGCTCCCTCCAGTGGTCAACCTGTGGTACTACCTGCAAATTAGAGGAACTACGTTCAAATTAGAAGACCTCCTTCGGGCATCACATGATTCAGTTGAACTGCCTTTATAAGCCTCTTTCTGTGCACCGAAAAGTGCCAGAGTATTAGGTCCCCTCCTGCCTCGAGAACTCTTATTCTTGTACCTGGGATTGACTATTCGTGTACCTGACCTTAGCTAGTGACTCCATTTCTGAACTATCGCCTGTGACCCTGACCTTGGCTTCGTTTTGACTATTCTCTTGGACTTCAATTTCTCAATTTGGCACCGCATCCTCATACCATCATCCGCCTGTCTACAACTAGCCAGGTTCAGGGGGCATCTAGAGGGCAACTACCTGCAAGTCCGTTGCGGTGGTCTCCGGTGATGACCGGATGGCCTGTTAGACTCCGTGCTCCGACACTGCCAGGCTAACCCTAAGGAATTCTATACGTCCAGAAAACTTTTGTGGCTGAGGTTTTTCCCAGAGTCGAGAGGACTTTGAGAGTTGGATACAATATCAGATGTTACTCACCGTCGCCTACTGTTATTTACATAGACCGGCATTTGGAGATGACATTTCGGATAGAGCTCCCCCCTCCACCCGGAGCTGACAGGTGGGTTCAGTCAAGCTGACGTACTCCTTATTTGACTACAAACATTGGTTTTGCTTTTGTCTGCATTTAGTTCTGCAGAGACGGATGTGACCAATCATAGGAGGTGATGCAGAAGGATGAACCAGATGGTAAAGCCCCAAAGACACGGGAGAACATCTGCTGAGCCTTCAGCCAACTTTGTTACTGATGAGTCAGTTGGAGGCAACGCTCCTCACACTCCGCACACCGTACCTATAATAATAGAGCATCCTGTGTTTTACCTCCTCCTGGCCTTAGTATTTGTCTCACACTCTGGTCAAGATCATTCTCACCTTGACATGAAGCCCCCGATCCTCATCCTGTATTCAGCTCTGACATCCTCCCGTTTTGTTTCATATAATCATTTGTAGATCTGTAATTGGATATATCAATAAATGTTCTTCCGGCTCTTCCCTCCGTAGATTGCGGTTACATATTCAGCGCTGCTTCCTTATGACCTCATGCAGTGCGGCACTTCTCAGTCTAGGAGAGACCCGTGATGCTGGCGATTCTGGCGAAACCTAAAACTTCTGGGACTCCGATGTAAAATCTATAACAGGGCCCCCTAAAAATATTCATCATTCATAGAACTGGTGCCTTAATGACCTCCTTAGGAATCAGGTGGTGCTGCTCATCCTGAACCTCCTGGTTCTTGAATAGAATGCCGGAATTACTACAGAGCAGTGGAGGAGATGGGGATGTATATTTACATATCAGTACATATTGTCTGCCACTCAGTATATATAAGCCGGATAACAGACGCTATTGTAACTATAATGGCTGCTATAAGCGGTTGTTAGGATCAGATTATAGGAAGGGGACACGGGGCACATGAGTTCTATCTATCTATCTATCTATCTATCTATCCATTCATCCATCCATCCATCCATCCATCCATCCATCCATCCATCTATCTATCTATCTATCTATCTATCTATCTATCTATCTATCTATCCATCCATCCATCCATCCATCCATCCATCCATCCATCCATCCATCTATCTATCTATCTATCTATCTATCTTTCTATCTATCTATCTATCTATCTATCTATCTATCTATCTATCTATCTATCTATCTATCTCATATCTATCTATCTATCTATCTATCTATCTATCTATCTATCTATCTATCTATCTATCTATCTATCTATCTATCTATCTATCTATCTATCTATCTATCTATCTATCTATCTATCTCGTATCTATCTATCTATCTATCTATCTATCTATCTATCTATCTATCTATCTATCTATCTATCTATCTATCTATCTATCTATCTATCTATCTATCTATCTATCTATCTATCTATCTAATCAAATGCTAGAGACTCTTTCAAGTATTAAAGGGGTCAGTTGGCCACATTATTTATTTGTACCATAGTCTCCACCAACATTAATCTGGCACTGCTTGGTGGTACCATAATAAATTATAGGGTACGTGGGCAGCTAAACAAGGCCAGAAATATCTGATGCAGCAGCGTACATACATACTAAGGTAAATGAGCCTCAAAAAGGTGGCGGAAAATTCTAGAGATCTGTTTTACTGTATTATGTGGCAAATTACATACAAAGTTCTCTCGGTGACATTTCATATTTTGGGGAACTAACAATTTTCCCTTTTCCACTGATTCACAAAAGAAAAATACGGTACATAAAATTATCATCTAAGACTATAATTATGTAATAAAGGCCTAAGGGCCGGAGACATTTTATTATTTTATCACCGCTTTTCTAGTCTTTTGGTTATTGTGAAATTTGTTCATTTTGTTGCTACATTTGGTTATTATTTGTTATTATGTCTATTCAGGAACCTGAATGATTTTTTTCTTTATTATGAACCATTACATAACAAGTCATTCCAGATATTCTGCCCATTACAGGAATACGTCTTTTGTCTAATTTTTACAAGTTGTTGAATGGGGACGGTTCTTTACCTCTACACGTGTGTCTTGTCATATATGTGTCCAATCTATACTCTATTCAGCCATTACGTACTTTCTATAATGAGGATGAACCATGACAGTTCCCACTACATCAGTAATGCTGGACTGACTGTGGTTGCGCTATATAGACAATGTTTTTTTTTTGTTTTTGTTTTTTTAAAACGTCCTAAATATGAACATTCATATAAATACTAATAACAGGATGGACGGTTTTGTCTATCCTTGTCTCTCAGCCTTAGTGGGGGACTGGCAGATGGGGCCCCAATTGAGAATAAGCTTGTCCTTACGCGGCGATGCTCATTAATGAGATGGCCATGCATGCATATCGTCTCTTCATTGAAATTGATGGGAGTTCTGTAAAGCTCAAGCGCGAATGCACATCCATCACTTTATTGAGGGCTGGGGACTGGGATGGACCATGTTGCCAATAGTGGGGTACATGGGCAACCAATCGAGACAACATAAAGGTTGAGGTTGACAGTCAACTAAGATATATATGGAATCTAAAACAAACAGATCAAGAAAAGAAGCTGGCACTTGCAGAGTTAAAAAGAAATTTTCATAGTTTTTTATTTATATCTGTTTCTGAGAAATCTGGGTGATATCCCATATGGCCGACATTACAGTTCCCCCTGATTGGTGTTAAAAGGGTTCACACTTGATGTATATTGATTGGATATAAGTCTGACCAATGGGACCCCCCGAACATGAGGACAAGGGGGCCTGTGTGTTAGGTGGATCACTGCGGCCCATTTATACCAGGCCCAGCACCACCTTCACCTACTGCAACTGGGCTGCAATACCAGACACAGATCACAATTAAAGGGGGATATGTGTCTGCTAAAAGCCAAAGGGGCCATAGTGCCCCACCTAAGCAGCCCCTTCATTCCTATGATGTCATAAGTAGGCTACCCTTGCGGCCCTAGTCTTGTATCTAAATATTTAAGCCACGGCAAACTGGCTTGTGGCATCCCACTGGCACCCAGCACCAGCCTCCCCTGAGTGGTGGCCCCATTTAATAGACCTGCCCCAATCACAGACTGATGTCATGTCCCAGTGATATTCTATCAGTTATAATGTGTACAGTGCCCCTTTAAGAGTCGGGTGAAAACTGAGTGACAACCCTTCTAGGAGCAGTAATTGGAGCCATATCGATTGTCACCAGGTGAACAGAGGACTACAGTAACTCCTGATATTTTCAGTGGTCTTTACATCATCCCGTACATTACCACATCCTCGTCTTCTGCCTGTCCGTCACCTCCTCGTCTTCTGCCTGTCCGTCACCTCCTCGTCTTCTGCCTGTCCGTCACCTCCTCGTCTTCTGCCTGTCCGTCACCTCCACGTCTTCTGCCTGTCCGTCACCTCCTCGTCTTCTGCCTGTCCGTCACCTCCTCGTCTTCTGCCTGTCCGTCACCTCCTCGTCTTCTGCCTGTCCGTCCCCTCCTCGTCTTCTGCCTGTCCGTCGCCTCCTCGTCTTCTGCCGGTCCGTCGCCTCCTCGTCTTCTGCCGGTCCGTCGCCTCCTCGTCTTCTGCCTGTCCGTCGCCTACTCGTCTTCTGCCTGTCCGTCCCCTCCTCGTCTTCTGCCTGTCCGTCCCCTCCTCGTCTTCTGCCTGTCCGTCGCCTCCTCGTCTTCTGCCTGTCCGTCCCCTCCTCGTCTTCTGCCTGTCCGTCACCTCCTCCTCTTCTGCCTGTCCGTCACCTCCTCGTCTTCTGCCTGTCCGTCACCTCCTCGTCTTCTGCCTGTCCGTCACCTCCTCGTCTTCTGCCTGTCCGTCACCTCCTCGTCTTCTGCCTGTCCGTCACCTCCTCGTCTTCTGCCTGTCCGTCACCTCCACGTCTTCTGCCTGTCCGTCACCTCCTCGTCTTCTGCCTGTCCGTCACCTCCTCGTCTTCTGCCTGTCCGTCACCTCCTCGTCTTCTGCCTGTCCGTCACCTCCTCCTCTTCTGCCTGTCCGTCACCTCCTCGTCTTCTGCCTGTCCGTCACCTCCTCGTCTTCTGCCTGTCCGTCACCTCCTCGTCTTCTGCCTGTCCGTCCCCTCCTCGTCTTCTGCCTGTCCGTCCCCTCCTCGTCTTCTGCCTGTCCGTCACCTCCTCGTCTTCTGCCTGTCCGTCACCTCCTCGTCTTCTGCCTGTCCGTCACCTCCTCGTCTTCTGCCTGTCCGTCCCCTCCTCGTCTTCTGCCTGTCCGTCACCTCCTCGTCTTCTGCCTGTCCGTCCCCTCCTCGTCTTCTGCCTGTCCGTCGCCTCCTCGTCTTCTGCCTGTCCGTCGCCTCCTCGTCTTCTGCCTGTCCGTCAACTCGTCTTCTGCCTGTCCGTCACCTCCTCGTCTTCTGCCTGTCCGTCACCTCCTCGTCTTCTGCCTGTCCGTCCCCTCCTCGTCTTCTGCCTGTCCGTTACCTCCTCGTCTTCTCCCTGTCCGTCACCTCCTCGTCTTCTGCCTGTACGTCGCCTCCTCGTCTTCTGCCTGTACGTCGCCTCCTCGTCTTCTGCCTGTCCGTCACCTCCTCGTCTTCTGCCTGTCCGTCACCTCCTCGTCTTCTGCCTGTCCGTCACCTCGTCTTCTGCCTGTACGTCGCCTCCTCGTCTTCTGGCTGTCCGTCGCCTCCTCGTCTTCTGGCTGTCCGTCACCTCCTCGTATTCTGCCGGTACGTCGCCTCCTTTTCTGCCTGCGTCGTCTTTAATGCTGATAAATGAAGCGGAGAATGTAAACACTTGAAGCTGATTACCGTCATCAAATTGCTGCCGCCTCGGCCGTGTATCGCATCAAATACCTGACATGACTTTCTTGTCTTCCTCCTAATTGTTTCAACTAAGAAAACTCAGAACCGATTCCTACGGCATCTGCCGACATGACCCACGGTGACCCGCTGCAGATTAACCGTCAAAAACGGCACGATGACAATGGCTGAATATGAATCGGTAGCTCGGATTTGAGGTATGGGGTCTTAAAGTGAAGCTCCGATGTGGAGCCTGTGTAATATTAAAGCAACTAACAATGCCCAAAATAATGTTATTATTATCAGAAACACTCTCTTCACTGCAGAACACTTCAACTATCAAATTCCTCGCCAATTTTAACATCTCTGCTTGATATCAGTGAATGGAAGCATTATTATTTATATCTAAAGGCTGAAAACTCTGCATAGACCTAATACTCTCACAGATTAGAGTTTGTTAAAATTGTATTCAGTCTAGACAATCCTCTAAGAGACTAGACTCCAGACTAATACATTTTACCTGCACTGACACATTGTAACAAACTATCAGGATAGGAGAGAGAGATTTGTGCTGCTTCTCTGCTTAGCTCACAGAGGAATTTCTAGATGGGATGCAATTGTAACAAACCTTCAGCTGAGAGGAGTGTTGGTTCTGTATGTTTTTTTTCAACCTCTGGGTGTACACAAGAATATTACCTTTTACTGACAGCAAGCAGAGATCTTGAATATGCTGAGGAATTGAAACACAAAGTATATTAGAAAGTTGCACACTTTAGAGGCCTCGTCAGTCCCGCTCACAGCAGATGTCTTTTAAGAGGTGGATTTCCTCCTCAGTCAGGTGGAGAAGTTGCTTCATGGACATTTTTCAGCTCAGTCATTTATCTGTCCCTATAATGTAATATAAGGACTTTACTGCTGCTCCTCCGCAGGAACAAAGTGAAACAGAGGAGGGAAGAGGGAAAACCGCAGAATCTGGAAGGCAAAAGAACCCGACGACAGAGGGAGGGAAATCCAGTGCCGCAGGGACGAATATCCTAAACCACAATAATATGGATGGCTCAATATTTAAAGGGCCAGTACAGGCAATACTCCAAAACATTTATTTTTCTGTGGACTGTTTGTGGATTCTTTGTGCTCCGCCGCTTCCATTAGTCTTGTGTAATGTTCTGCCTCTTTTGTCTTGTTTTACAGATGTAGCAGAGCTGAGCTTGACATTCACTGTGATATCATAATGGGCGATCTGTATCATAATGGGCGATCTGTGGTTTTCCATAGGACATCTGAGGCAGGAACTCATGAGGATATTTGAGACAGACACTTATAGGAGCTACTGAGACAGACACTTATAGGAGCTACTGAGACAGACAATTATAGGAGCTACTGAGACAGACAATTATAGAAGCTACTGAGACAGACACTTATAGGAGCTACTGAGACAGACACTTATAGGAGCTACTGAGACAGACAATTATAGGAGCTACTGAGACAGACAATTATAGGAGCTACTGAGACAGACACTTATAGGAGCTACTGAGACAGACACTTATAGGAGCTACTGAGACAGACACTTATAGGAGCTACTGAGACAGACAATTATAGGAGCTACTGAGACAGACAATTATAGGAGCTACTGAGACAGACACTTATAGGAGCTACTGAGACAGACAATTATAGGAGCTACTGAGACAGACACTTATAGGAGCTACTGAGACAGACACTTATAGGAGCTACTGAGACAGACACTTATAGGAGCTACTGAGACAGACACTTATAGGAGCTACTGAGACAGACACTTATAGGAGCTACTGAGACAGACACTTATAGGAACTACTGAGACAGACAATTATAGGAGCTACTGAGACAGACACTTATAGGAGCTACTGAGACAGACAATTATAGGAGCTACTGAGACAGACAATTATAGGAGCTACTGAGACAGACACTTATAGGAGCTACTGAGACAGACACTTATAGGAGCTACTGAGACAGACACTTATAGGCGCTACTGAGACAGACACTAATAGGGGCTATTGAGACAGACATTTATAGGAGCTACTCAGACAGACACTTATAGGAGCTACTGAGAGACAATTATAGGAGCTACTGAGACAGACACTTATAGGAGCTACTGAGACAGACAATTATAGGAGCTACTGAGACAGACACTTATAGGAGCTACTGAGACAGACAATTATAGGAGCTACTGAGACAGACAATTATAGGAGCTACTGAGACAGACACTTATAGGAGCTACTGAGACAGACAATTATAGGAGCTACTGAGACAGACAATTATAGGCGCTACTGAGACAGACACTTATAGGAGCTACTGAGACAGACACTTATGGGATCTACTGAGACAGACACTTATAGGAGCTACTGAGACAGACACTTATAGGGGCTACTGAGACAGACACTTATAGGGGCTACTGAGACAGACACTTATAGGAGCTACTGAGACAGACACTTATAGGATCTACTGAGACAGACACTTATAGGAGCTACTGAGACAGACAATTATAGGAGCTACTGAGACAGACACTTATAGGCGCTACTGAGACAGACACTTATAGGAGCTACTGAGACAGACACTTATAGGATCTACTGAGACAGACACTTATAGGAGCTACTGAGACAGACACTTATAGGGGCTACTGAGACAGACACTTATAGGGGCTACTGAGACAGACACTTATAGGAGCTACTGAGACAGACACTTATAGGATCTACTGAGACAGACACTTATAGGAGCTACTGAGACAGACAATTCTAGGAGCTACTGAGACAGACATTTATAGGCGCTACTGAGACAGACACTTATAGGAGCTACTGAGACAGACACTTATAGGATCTACTGAGACAGACAATTATAGGAGCTACTGAGACAGACACTTATAGGCGCTACTGAGACAGACACTTATAGGAGCTACTGAGACAGACACTTATAGGATCTACTGAGACAGACACTTATAGGAGCTACTGAGACAGACACTTATAGGGGCTACTGAGACAGACACTTATAGGATCTACTGAGACAGACACTTATAGGAGCTACTGAGACAGACACTTATAGGAGCTACTGAGACAGACACTTATAGGATCTACTGAGACAGACACTTATAGGAGCTACTGAGACAGACACTTATAGGAGCTACTGAGACAGACACTTATAGGAGCTACTGAGACAGACACTTATAGGGGCTACTGAGACAGACACTCATAGGGGCTACTAAGACAGACACTTATAGGGACTAGTAAGACAGACACTTATAGGATATACTCAGACAGACACTTATAGGAGCTACTGAGACAGACACTCATAGGGGCTACTGAGACAGACACTTATAGGAGCTACTGAGACAGACACTTATAGGGGCTACTGAGACAGACACTCATAGAGGCTACTGAGACAGACACTTATAGGAGCTACTGAGACAGATACTCATAGGATCTACTGAGACAGACACTTATAGGAGCTACTGAGACAGACACTTATAGGATCTACTGAGACAGACACTTATAGGAGCTACTGAGGCAGACACTTATAGGAGCTACGGAGACAGACACTTATAGGAAATACTGTGTCAGACACTTATAGGATCTACTGAGACAGACACTTATAGAAGCTACTGAGACAGACACTTATAGGAGCTACTGAGACAGACACTTATAGGAGCTACTGAGACAGACACTTATAGGAGCTACTGAGACAGACACTTATAGGAGCTACTGAGACAGACACTTATAGGAAATACTGTGTCAGACACTTATAGGATCTACTGAGACAGACACTTATAGGAGCTACTGAGACAGACACTTATAGGAGCTACTGAGACAGACACTTATAGGAGCTACTGAGACAGACACTTATAGGAGCTACTGAGACAGACACTTATAGGAGCTACTGAGACAGACAATTATAGGAGCTACTGAGACAGACACTTATAGGGTATCGGCCACAGAAACTTATGGGGGTATCTGAGAGACACATCTGTGGCAGGCATTTATTAAGACATCTGAGGAAGGCACCGATGGCAAAATCTAAGGCAGGCACTGTTGAGGCATCTGAGGCAGGCAATTATGAGGGACATCTGAGGCGGGCACTTATGAGGGACATATCTGGAACTTATAGATCACACCTGTGATGGTGCATATTTGCTATTTCCAAATGTTGAAGGGCATTGCTATTCAAGCTTCATATTCTATTGAAACTTTCTTCTGGTACAAAAAGTATTTAAGATTTGGTCCTTCCCTTGACACTTTATTTCCTCTTTTTGCCCTTTGCATCTGTTTCTCCTGTTGGGAATCACTCTGCTCAGCAGCCCCACCTAGTGACCTCACCTTGACTTACAGTTCATGCCTGGCGTCAGGTGTGATGGAACAGCTGTGTGGTCTGGTCCCCGCCTGACTCCTCATCTATCAACAACCACTGTGCCATAAGGCAGAGCCGTGATCTCTAATGACAATGAATGATACAAAGACACATGGGAGAAGAACGCGGCGTCACATTATCTGACTGCCACCAGGAAAAGTTTGTGCAGAACTTTTGATATCATGTAACAAACTATTTGCTAAGCAATGACAATAAGACGGAGACAGAAAAACAAGTGGACAGATATCGCTCGAGACATTTCGAAAAATCATTACTCCGTATAATGGGCAACATTCGGAACAAACGCCCTCTCTATAATAACAGTTCAATTCGATCTCAGAAAACCTCTTGATGTAGAAAGCACAGAATTCCCGACACAAAGATGAAGAGAACTTTATAATAATTGTGTATAACATGTACCGTACATACGCAAGAGGATTATCTATGAAAGGACTCCGCAAACAAGGGTACATGAAGATCACACAAAGACATTACTCACCAGCTTTGGGTTCTCTGACTTATACATTACTAATTCCCAATGGTCCCATAGTGGACTCTACTGGTTCAATGGCAATAACTGACTGCAGGGGATCCAGATAATGAGCCCCCGACTGACCATATGTGATCATAGAGGAACCGCTCAATGAATTCTGTAGGGATATCGAAGGGCAAATTGAATATTAGATGGTGCCAACTGGATCTCCATAGACTTACCCTGGTCCTCTAGAACCTAGATGTGCGCCATCTTTAGGTGGTACTCGCACTGTCCTCTTGCTGTGCTTTTAATAGGTGGAGCACAGTGTATGATCTTTGCCTTGGGGGGACTTTGAAGTAATTTATTTGAGATGGGGGGAGAATGAGGAATGTCGGTCTAGAACAGTGGTCTTCAATCTATGGATCT